>NW_010218616.1:0-535 GCF_000695765.1 Mesitornis unicolor
CCCTGTAGTCATGTAAGCATTATGAAGAATTAAAGTCTTGATCCTACACACTATATACTAAATAGTTACAGATTTCCTCTTGGTAGGAAACAAGTGTCTCTGGCCAGGAAGCCTATTGGTATCAAGCACTTTGGAGCAATTTCTTTCCTTTTTTAACAGCAACTGCTAAAGGAGAGAATTTAGTCTTCCTTTTGCTCCCAGATATACCTATGAACTATATATGTCCTGTGGGTAGTAAATAGATACTGATTTTCTTCGTAACAGAAGTACATTATTACAGTGATTAAAGTGCAGACCTTCCTTTATGATATTAAAAAAATGGAATTTGGTGAACTAAAGAGGATTTATGTTACAAACTTGGGATTTTGTATTCATCAAACTGTAATTCAAGTTCTGAATGTAAAGCCTTTGTGTGTATTGCCCTTTATACACAGCAGCAATTGGCATTTAAAATAAATGCTGATACTATAATTATAAAAGCATTGTGTCTGTTAGAGCTGTTCATAGTCACATTGCTGCTTTTTTTTTATTTATT
>NW_010218617.1:0-531 GCF_000695765.1 Mesitornis unicolor
TGGTTGATGAGGTGGTTGGTGTGACGCAGTGGTTGACATGACAGGATGGTTGACAAGGTGGTTGACAAGACGTGGGTGGCGAGGTGGTTGATGTGACGTGGTTGACAAGGTGGTTGACATGACGTGGTTCATGAGGTGGTTGACGTGATGCAGTGGTTGATGTGACAGGATGGTTGACAAGGTGGTTGACATGACGTGGCGGTTGTCAAGGTGGTTGACGTGACATTGATGAGGTGGTTGACATGGCATGATGGTTGACAAGGTGGTTGACACAACACGGAGATTGACGTGACGCAGTGGTTGACGTGACATGATGGCTGACACGATGGTTGACGTGACGTGGTGGTTGATGTGATGGTTGACATGGTGCAGTGGTTGATGCAACGCGATAGCTGAGGTGATGCAGTGGTTGACACAGCGCGGTGGTTGACATGATATGGTGACGCAAAGCAGTGGTTGATGTGACATGGTTGACGTGACGTGATGGTTGACATGATACAATGGTTGACAAGGTGGTTGACGTGACACGAT
>NW_010218618.1:0-532 GCF_000695765.1 Mesitornis unicolor
AAAGGCAGCGTCCAGTCGAGACCTCGTGTCACTGTTTCCACGTGCACCTATTAAACAGGATTCATCTCGCCCCCGTCTGACACTCGATTATAAACATTTCGCTTGAGGAAGGAAGAAAAACTTGATTGCTGCTTTGAAGAAACCACGAAATTGTATCAATACAATGATAAGCAGGGCTAATAAAAAAGCAGTCATCAGCCGGCGAAAAGCTAGGGTTTAGCTCATCTCGTTCTCTTACCAAAGCAACTCCCTCACCTATAAAGCTGCAATGGGATTTTTATTTTTCCTCCAGAAAAGCGCTACAAAAACACACCCGCGCTTGGTTTCTCCGTGCTTGTAAAACCAGACGTCGAGGAAGAGGTTTGCTGCAGCACACTGTGAGAACCGATGGTGCCACTGCCCTGGCTCCATTTGTAGCTCCAACACAGCAAAAGGTGCCACCAGCGACCCAACTTCTAATGGTGATTGGGCTCACTGCACTGCTGAGGCCATCCCTCGAACCCTGGGGTCAGTTTTGGGCCCCAAAAAGGAC
>NW_010218619.1:0-532 GCF_000695765.1 Mesitornis unicolor
AAAAAAAAAAAAAGTGGAGATTGAAGGGAAGGAATAAAAAAAGACAAAGTTTACACCTGCCCTGAATAAGCTGGCAGAACAGGGATAACTGGAAGCAGATAATCTACAGTCACTTCCTCAGACTGAAAAGCCCATATAGTGACCATAACACAGAGAATTTAAGTCATTTCAACAATCATACGAGAAGTGTCTCCTTTGTCAGTCTTATGAATAGCATAATTCTTAATTCAAGTTAATGACTTAGGGGTAAATCCTGGGGAAGAAGCAAATCCTTCAAGAAAGAGCTCTCTGCTCCATACAAAAGCTATCAAAGAGCTTAGTGACAAAATCCTCTGCCCCAGTTGGTCGGACAAGCCTGGGCAGCTGGGCTATCGCGGTTAATATCACTTGTGAAAGGTGCTGCTTTCCATCTAGCTTTTTGGTATTTCCTTCTAGAGCATTTCAGGGGTCTACTTTGAGATTTCAGTGGCATTGGATCTTCCACTCTCACTCCATATATAATCCAAATACTTCAGTGTCCCAACTGATCTGG
>NW_010218620.1:0-532 GCF_000695765.1 Mesitornis unicolor
TAAGTACCTAAATACCTAAATAAAGAGGTGTAAGTGCCTAAACCAAGAGGTGTAAGTACCTCAGTCCCTACAGGTGTAGATACCTCAACCGACAGGTGTCAATACCTAACTAAACGGGTGTGAATACCTAAATAATCCAGTGTGAATACCCAAAGAGGTATTTAAACAAGGAGACACGGAAGGAGGTGGCTGCCCCGTACCTCGTCCTGCTCCTCGTGCTCCAGGATGGCCTGCAGGAAGGCTCTGCGCTCGTGGCTGGAGGATTTCTGGTCGAACATGCCGGCCTGGATCACCTTCTGGTCCACGTTGAGCTTGTACTTGGCGGCCGCCAGAATCTTCTCCTCCACGCTGTTGACGGTGCAGAGCCGCAGGACGCGCACCTCATTCTGCTGCCCGATGCGGTGGGCACGGTCCTGGGCCTGCAGGTCCTGTGGGGGGAAAGGGGAAAGGGGGAATTAAACCGTTTTTGGGGTGGTTTCGATGGTCTGCGTCCTGGGAGGAGCGGGGCACGAGGGGAATCGGGGGTAGGGGA
>NW_010218621.1:0-532 GCF_000695765.1 Mesitornis unicolor
GATGATGCTCTTTCTTCTTCAACAGGTGGGCGAAAAAAGGCCAGGTGATCAAGGAAGCATCCGGGGACTTCTATGAAACCATCGTGGACCACACCTTCTTCTTCGAGCCCGTGTCCTGCGAGGTGACCAACGCGCTGGGCAGCACCAACATCAGCAGGACCGTGGACGTCTACTGTGAGTGACCTCCTGGTTTGAGACTGGGGGCTAAGGAGGGCACACGGTGGAATCTGGCGTGCCCAGGGCTCTCTCCCAGCTTGGCAAAAAGGACCCGTGGTGTTCTGGTTGGCTCTGGGAGTAATGGGGGTCTCCTCCTCCTCCTGCAGTTGGGCCCAGGATGGCGACAGAGCCGCAGTCCCTCCTTGTTGACCTGGGCTCGGACGCGGTCTTCAACTGCGCCTGGACCGGGAACCCGTCCCTCACCATTGTCTGGATGAAGCGAGGCTCAGGCGTGGTAAGCGTCGCTGCCAGGAAGGGCACATCTGGGGCATGAAACCCTGCGTGAAGCACATCAGGGAGAAAACCCCTTACCTAC
>NW_010218622.1:0-530 GCF_000695765.1 Mesitornis unicolor
CCATCCTCAGCCTCAGAGACACATGGGAAAAGTCCTTACCAGAGATGATGCCTTTTTTGGATGTTCTGCTGTATCTCCCTCCCCAATGCAGAGCTGCCATGAGAGAGACCCCCCAGGACGGGGGATGTATGTGCAGCTGGACTCGCCTGCTGTTGCTTGCATTACTGGGACCCGGCTGGCTGGCACCTGCAGGTTATCCATCTCGCTACCCATCATTTTCACCCTTGCAATGCCTGGTGAGAGATACACGGAGGTACTCAAGCAGTAGCAGGAGGCAGAATCCAATTTTTTCCTCTCAAAATAAATCTTGAACAATACACCACTGTTCTCAAAGTTCCTGTTATCGTGCACCGCTGAGAGGTGCGAGGACTCGCACGTGGCTGCAGAAACCGAATGAACAGCAAGAGCCAAGAGAAGGCTCTGATGAAATTCAGGCCTGCAGCGAACAGTAACTGTCATAGTTTCAGCAGTTGTTCTGTCACCTGATGACCCCTCCCCTCCTGAGGAGGGAAATCGGGAAAAGGAAAGGA
>NW_010218623.1:0-524 GCF_000695765.1 Mesitornis unicolor
GTCACCCTCACTGAGAAGAAGTTTCTTCTGCTAGTTCATACCCTTAAATCCAAGCTTAGTCCCACACTTGGAACACGTTTGTGTTCCAGGATGTAGATGGTTGTCTTTCCATTTTCTCTCCTCTTCAGTTCAAGACAAATTGATAGTTTGTCATTCTCCTATTGTGACAAGTATGTACTCAAAATGCGTTCATCTCTGTTAACAGACCTGGAAAAATTCTCTGCTGGAACTGAATCTGAGACTTCTGAATCTAAATGTATAAGCCCTCACCACCACAGTTTTAAAGATGCAATTACAGAAGAATAAAGGCATTAATAGATTCCCACTCCTGGAGGGGAGGAGGATGTTACCTGAGGCCAGTCTGCGTTACATCCTGTTCCTGTGCACAGAAATGCTAGAGTTTCAACCCTACCTGCATGCTTGATTCTCCACTGCATTTCTTGCTCTGCATTTCAGACCTGATGGGATTGCATTCATTTACTATGCACTAAAGGCGTTCCTTTTCTTTTAGAAAACAAACAAAA
>NW_010218624.1:0-535 GCF_000695765.1 Mesitornis unicolor
CAGTCCAATATCTCGCTTAACTCTCCTCTTGTTTCTGCTGCCGAATAGCCTGTAGAAAGATATCCTTCACTTGGTCCATTGTGCCCTGATACAGCTTAAAATCTTCCTCTTTCTTTCTCACAGTAGTCTCTAAAGCGGCCTTCAGAGCTTCGTTCTCATCCAGCTGGATCACGAGCCTAGGAGGAAACAAAAGGAGACTTTCATGGGTGCTGTGGAGCTTCAAAGCAAATGAGAACAGCGCTTCGGCTCTGGGGAAGAAAACACCAAAACACAGGCTCTCTGGGAATCTTATGACAGGCGTGAGAAAGGGCAGACTTAACACTTGTTCCTTCTCTCTCTGAGATAGAAAAGAGTATTGGATGACCAAGATACTTTTCAGATCTGTTTTGTTAGAGATTATAAATTTATTTCCATTTATAAGTTTGAAATCAACACATAAGGAAAGAATAAGAAAGGAAAAGGTGCCTTCCTTGCACATGCTTTGTGTTGCTTAACATTGGCTTTAGCTAAACATTTCTGGTACAAGTATTTGGAA
>NW_010218625.1:0-536 GCF_000695765.1 Mesitornis unicolor
ACAGGCTTGCAGGTGAGTCAACCTGTGCTCTGAACACCGGAGCTGGATTTCTAGGTGAAAGAAAAAGCACTTTAGACTAATGAGTAAAATGTGTCAAAAGGATTAGCACATGATCAAACAGTAATTCTACAATGTGAAAACTCAAGTTGAACAAGTTACAATATCCTCTAGTTTCATTCCATCAAAAACTAGTTTCTCTGTACCCATAAAGTTCAACCCAATACACTTGAGTTTTGTGCACAGTAAATACTTATTCTTATTTAGTGAAATTGTTAAAAAAATGAGCATATTCTCAAAGATGAGGAGAGTAAAATCCAAGTCCTGGACTCATGATTCAGCATGTGAGACTAGCTTCCCTTTCTCAGAAATGTGTTGAGTTTTTCAGTGAGGGATTTTGGTTTGTTTTTTGGTAGCACGGGAGGGGTATGTGGATAGCCCTGTTAGAAGCTACTAGAAAGCTCTCCCGAATCTAAAATGTTGGACCCACCTCTGACCGGGGCCAAGTCAATCAGTGCCCCTGTGAATTAATGTATTTA
>NW_010218626.1:0-535 GCF_000695765.1 Mesitornis unicolor
AGGAAGGGAGGGAGGAAGGAAGGGAGGGAGGTAGGCAGGCAGGCAGGCAGGAAGGAGGGAAGGAACTGTGGATGCTTTGATGGCACACTGACATATCACCCCTTCTGTTACTACCACTTCAGCAACCATTGTTCTCTCTCAGGTCTGCCTTGCTACACACCACCCTGAAGCTAGATCTTCCATGTCGCGCAATCCACTGGTGATTCACAGGGCACACTGATCCCTACAGGCAAGCTCTGCTAATCCAGACAGCATGGCTGATGACAACACCAGCATGCTGCAAATCCCACAGGGACTGCTTCTTCAAAGTCATCTTTGTCTGCTTTCAAGAATCTTCATGACTGTTGGTTAACAGCAGTCACCTATCAAGATGGGTTTTGCTCCATCACACCAAACACAGCCCGCACATCTGTAACTGCTTTGTGTTAACTTCCATTGCATGTGCCTGGGACTAAGGTATCAATGCAGAGCTCTTAACAGACAGACAGCCCCACATCAGTGACTGGTAATACCAGGTAAGGAACAGACCTTCCTG
>NW_010218627.1:0-529 GCF_000695765.1 Mesitornis unicolor
CCATGATTTCAACCACGGTGCCCACGGAACCACAGAAATCATAGAAAGGATTATTTAGGTAAGCAAAAATATAATGCCAATGCAGTTACTGTAGTATCAAATATTATGAACAAGACTTTCAAAAGAAACAACAAAATGGGGTTTTAGTTTCTATTTTAATTACCAGTACTTCAGAAAAATTGTTTTAAGACAGAAGTCGGCACCCACTTTATGAGAAAGTTGCCCATTTACAGGTGTTTTACCCGATTGTCAGAAATGGGTCACATCTAAAAATCTTAATAGGAATATTCTGTAATATTATGGTACAGCACTGCATTTACTAACTGTAGCAGAATAGAAGTTTAGGATTTATTATATACTGTAGATTGACAGCCAGTAAGAGTTTAAAAGGCACATCTAATTAGCTCGCTGACATTAACTAGTGTAGCAATCAGGAAAAACATCATGGAGAAAGTTGCCACCTTTCTTTCACAGACAAAGGCACTGGAAAGCAATCACTTGCTACGGCTCTGACATGGCTTTTCCAATG
>NW_010218628.1:0-537 GCF_000695765.1 Mesitornis unicolor
GAAGGGGGGGAAAAGGGAAGGGGGGGAAAAGGGAAGGGGGAAAAAGGGAAGGGGGAAAAAGGGAAAGGGAAAAAATAAAGGGGGATGGAACAAAAAGAAGGGGATGAAATAAAAGTAAAGGAAATAAAATACAGGGGATAAAACAAAAATGAAGGGAATAAAATAGGGGGATGAAATAAAAATGAAGGGAGTAAAATACAGGGAGAAAAATAGGAATAAGGGGATGAAATAAGAACAAAGGGATAAAAATAAGGACGTGAGATGAAAATAGGGGGATGAAATAAATAAAGGGTGAAAAATAAAAATACAGGGGATGAAATAAAAATAAGGGGATGCAATGAAAATAAGGAGATAAAATAAAAACAGAGGGGGTAAAACACAAGCACAGGGGATGAGCCAACCCCGGCAGCAGCAGCGGAGGCGGCCGGGCCCCGTCCGTGGCTCTTGGGGTTTTTTTTTGCCGCCCGTGGTTTGGCTCTGGTCAAAGTCGCCTCTGGAAACGGCGCCGGGGCTGGGCCAGAGAGGGACTGGGAGGGA
>NW_010218629.1:0-524 GCF_000695765.1 Mesitornis unicolor
GGACTTGTCCTAACCCTGTTCTGCCTGAGGAAGCCCTGACCTTTCTCCAGTGGGGAGTGACCAGTGGGAAATTGTGCCTGACCAATTTGCTTGCCTTGTGTGAGGAGACTACCGATGAGGGCAGTGGCCATGGCATACCTTGGCTTTAGCAAGGTGTTTAACGTGGTCATGATTAATTCATGACTCTGATGGAAAACTGGCTGGACCACCACCTCACAGAGCTGCAATCCAAGTCCCGGCTGGTGGCCAGCTACCAGTGGCTTAATTCTGGGGCCCTGTGTCCCTCTGCTCCAGCATTGATGGGGCCACATCTACTGTCCCATGGTGAGCTTCCCATTCAAGAGAGAGGTTGGCATGCTGGAGCCAGTCCAGAGGAGGGCTGTGAAGATAATTGGGGTTTAAGCATGCAGCAAATGAGGAGAGGCTGTGAAAAGATGAAGTGGGATCTGATTCCTATCTTCTGCTGCCCAATGGGTAGTCATAGAGAGGAAGCCATACTCTTGAAGGACAACAGGTAGCGGTCA
>NW_010218630.1:0-536 GCF_000695765.1 Mesitornis unicolor
AAAAAAAAAAAAAGACGACGACGAAGAAGAAAGATGCATGAATTATGTCCATAGCTCTGTTTTGTTTGGGTTTTTTTATTTCTCTGCAACTTGCAAGGAACCTGTCACAATCAACCAGCTTAGGCAAGTGCACCAATGACACCCAAACTTATGGCACATAGATAGCTTCTTTCTTCCACAGGTTTACCATGCATTCTATTTCAACCTGTCCATTTTAAAAGGCTGGCTTTTTGGGGATGATTTCGCACTCAGTTGTTGGTATAGTCCTGCTACTGGCAACTGAAAAGACACGTCTTGCTGATTGTGTAGGCCATCCAAGCTTTGTTGTTTATGTTTGCAAAATGTTCTGCAGAATTTTGTGCTTTTGAATAATACAGGGATTCTCCATGTGACATTGTTTTTGTTTTGTATGAAAAGGTGCTGAATGATGGGAAAAAATCCATTAAGCTTTTCATTAATTAAAGACTGAAAAGCTGCCTATGAACTACAAGCATCCTTCTCTGATTTATCTCTCTGTAGAAGGGCAGAGAAGTAAG
>NW_010218631.1:0-536 GCF_000695765.1 Mesitornis unicolor
CTCTCTGCCGCCTTAACCTCCCCGCCTCCCGGTCACAGCCTGCCGTATATGAAGACCTCTTCCCTCACCCACCTGGGATGTCTCACCCACAGGGACCTGGGCTGACCTGGCCAGTTACTTCTAACGCCCCCATGAAAGGCAGGGTTCCGCTTGCTAAGCATTCTCCAAGGCAGAAGCAGTGGCATGGCCCAGCAGTTGATGGACCCCCAGCGTCTGCAGAGAGTGGGTTTCTGGGCATTTTGGTGGGCCTGCGGTTGGCATCTGTTTGTAATTGAAGGGTGATCTCAGAGGGTCCGTTGAAATGCAAGGAAGCCCCCCCTGTCCAAGTTAAGCTCCTTCGTAGCCTGTACCTCAGCTGGCCTTGCCACTCCCAGGCGTGCCTGGCCCATGGAGGCACTCCCCTACCTCCACTCCCTCCATTACCAAGGGTACTTCTGCATGCTGCGAGGATATTTGGCAACGACCCTTCTGCTCAGCCTTGAAGGCTTGGTAGGGCAGGCGCCCCAGAGAGAGCCCTCAGAAAGCCCCCTTCCGGT
>NW_010218632.1:0-515 GCF_000695765.1 Mesitornis unicolor
AATTAAAATAAAGACATTACAGGCAAGAGCTCGAACTTCCACTTTGGGAACAAAAAAAATGCTACAAAAATAAAGTGCATTCTGGGCCAATGTATTGTGCAGCACAGATTTGCAGTTGCCGTCAATCTTTATGTTCTTTTCAGTTTGAGGTATTCTCACTTAGAAAACATTTAATAAAGAAGCTTTCCTTAGGAGCAAATATTGGTACCTTTCTATCCTCTTCTGCAGCCTTTAATTTGTTACGAAGCCTGTAGTTTTCTTCTTCTAACATGAGACTGGCAGAGCCACCAAGGCCCAGTCTTTTTCTAAGGTTGTTTAGTTTCTGAAGCAACTCGGCACTTTTTTCTTTATTCTGTTCCAATTCAACATCAGCATTTTTACAATACTCGGCAGTTCTGGCATCCAGCTCTGAAGAAATTTGAAAGAGTATCTGAAAAGAAGTAGTGTCATACAGATAAATTTTAAATGTTTTTTTATTTAGCTGTAAGGTAAGCTGAAGAAGCAAAAAAAAAAAA
>NW_010218633.1:0-537 GCF_000695765.1 Mesitornis unicolor
AACACATTTTTGTGTAGAATCCTGAAGACCTTTCAGGACTGGGGCTATTTCAACCTTCTTTCTCATTTCAAAATTCTTTGTTGTTAGCCTTGCAATCCTCCATGTTTTGGAAGAATCACACAGTTCCTACTTTTGTTTGTAACGTACTGAAACTTCAGAAGACAGCTTGGTCACAGGTGACACCGGAGACTGCAGAAGACCTCTATTATCTTTATTAGATGTTCCCAACTTACACTCATCACTGCCTGGAAGGACTCTTACTAAACATACTGTAAGTTAGAAGATAAAAACAAACCAGTAATAATCAAGTTATGTCTTTATGCAGGTATAAATCTTCCCAATTGTGCATAGAAAGTAAATAGTTAAGCAAATTGTGCATAGAAATTAAATAGTTAAGAATTTTCTTCTAGTCATTTTTATTTCTAGAAGAACGCCATTTCATTCTCACACCCACACTGTTCTCACAGCTCTTCTGCCCAGCCTGCAGTTACAGTTTCTCATTCCCAAAAAATCCATGGACAGGTTAAATTTTTAAAG
>NW_010218634.1:0-532 GCF_000695765.1 Mesitornis unicolor
GAGAAGAGAAGAGAAGAGAAGAGAAGAGACGCAGAAAATAGCAACTGCAAGAAAATAAATAGGAACACAGGTGTTACAGAATTAAAAGTATTAGGTCTGAAAGGGACCTTGGCAGTTCCTGAGTTCAATCTCCCTTCACCTGGTTTAGTATAGTATCAAAGGCCATCTCCTTTGTCCCATCTAGTCTCTTTGATTGTCACTGTATACTTTCCACCAATAATTAATTTCCCGTAGCCTTTCCTTCCCTTCCCTTTTTCCTCCGTGTGCATGTGTGCATACACACCGATCGCAACTGGCTTGTGCACCCCCCGGCTTGTTGAAAGTCCCACCTCTTCTGCTGACTTACTGCACTCTTAATCAAAAGGGAGGAGGAAGCTGCCAGGATTCATTCCTCCCCCTCTCTCCTCTCTCCCTCTCTTTTTTTCAAATGGCACATATGTCAAACTTTCCAAAAGGATGTTTGGCATAGCTGAGGTCAGTCATGTAACGTACAAATTCGGCATGATCAAAAGGTTGCAGGGCTGCCCACTGC
>NW_010218635.1:0-536 GCF_000695765.1 Mesitornis unicolor
GGCCACACCAGTGCTGGTACAAGCCAGGATGCTCTGGGCCCTCTTGGCCACCTGGGCACACTGCTAGGGGTGCAGCTCTATCCACAGTCACCCACGGGTGCCCCTCGGCATCCTTGAGGCGTCCTGACTTCCTTCAAGCACCCGACCTTCAAGTCAGCGCCAAGGACACACGGAGCCTCTGGCCTGGCCCCTTCTCCCTCTCCTTTCCCTTTGGGCTCCCCTCAGCTCCCAGTGCAGCAGCCGGGCTTCTCCTGTCCCTCCAGCGATCCAGATGTGTCCTGTCCTTGGTCCCTGATGCCATTGGGGGTCACTGTGCACCCGTGTCCTTATTTTTCCATGGCTGGGATGGGCCAGGCCATTGGTTTGTCCCTTCCTCTGCCCAGCAGGGCAGGACCCCGCATTCAACACCCAACTCTTGTAACTGCAAACCATCCTTTGCACCCCGAGAGGAGCCCATGTTGTTCTTGTCCAGGCCACGTCACCAGGACCAGTCACAGGTACTGCTCTGTGGTCGTGGTCCAGCACCGTCTTTCCAT
>NW_010218636.1:0-534 GCF_000695765.1 Mesitornis unicolor
ACTTCTCTGGGCAACCTGCTCCAGTGTCTCAGCACCCTTATAATAAAAAAAAAATTCCTTATGTAAACAGCAACAGCACAAAAACCTGGGTCTGCTCTCTGTGCACAAAACGGTGTGAATCTGTCCAATGCATGGTCCAGACATGCAACAGTGAGACAGACACTGAGCCTTGCTGCTGTGCCCCAGAAGGGAAGGAAGGAGACATCAGCCCATGCACAACACAGTCACCAGGTTCAGGGTTCTCCTTAAAGATCTCCCTGGCTTGTTCCCCCACTCCTGGTGCTTCCCTGTGCCCCACAGCTCCCCACACCTTTCTCCTGCCTATCAGGGTTTCTGCTGCAGAGCTGCCACAAGTGGAGCTGAACCTGGGAATCATCCCTGAGGGGCAGCAGAGCTGCAGGTCTCAGTCCCTCTGGAAAGCAACTGCCCCCCAGTCCCCAAACCGGAGTCTAGGATGGGGTTATGATGGAGATTCCTATCTCTTCTCATTTTTTCAGGCCATGCAGGTAGACAGCAGGATGACCATGAGCCAGC
>NW_010218637.1:0-536 GCF_000695765.1 Mesitornis unicolor
GAGTTATTAATCAGAATTTGTAAGCTCACATATGCATATTGTATATGTGTAGAAACGTCATCACACTTTGTCTTGGAATTACATTAAACTGTTCTAAGTCACTGCAAGTTGGTGTGTCTGTGTGTCTTCTCGCTAGGTAAAGTTTGGTCTGCGCATTTGGTTAGATTTCAGTTACTGTCATTTAATCTCCTCAATCTATTGGGAAAAAACCCACACTAATACCATTGTTAATAATAGTTAGTTTTCCCTTTAAGGTGACATGTTTAGATTTGTGAGATGTATTTTCTTCCCGGGGCAGAGGACCATCTGCATTCAGATGTTCAGCTCTGGGCCTCACTGAAGCCCAGGAGGCTGCTCAGAGCTGCCGTGTTCAGCTCCCCCCCAGGGCCCCCTGCTATGTCCCGCTGTGCTGCAAACGCCACTCGGCTTTTGCTTTTCTTTCTGCCTGAGCCTTCATTTCACCTTCTCCCTTTCCTTTCTTTGCCAGGTCCCAGCTGACCTTTGCAAGGTTCACCTAGACGTTGAGATGCTTGAGC
>NW_010218638.1:0-532 GCF_000695765.1 Mesitornis unicolor
GTTCTGTGATTCTGTGATTCTGTGATCTGGTGTTCGGACGCAGGCTGGGACCAAACCCCGCCGCCAACACCGGTTTCGACCCATTTGCCGTGTGTGAACGAGCAGGAAAAGCCCTCACCGTGCGGGGAGTAGACGCGGAGGTTGATGGGGACGGGGGAGATGCCTTTGTTGGTGCCCGTCACCCGGTCGGTTTCCGCTTCGATCTCCTGCCGCACCTCGTCGAAATCCGTGAACTTTTTGGCTTTGCAGTGCAAAAACTCGGCGTATTCTGCAAAACGGTTCAAAACCACAACAATCCCAATTAGGGAAAACCATCCCCGGGGTCGTTTCGAGCGCGGCAACCCCCCAAAAAAAAACCTGTATGGGGTTTTCTGTGAGGGGTTTTTGGGTGTAGGGGAGGGCCGTGGTGACAGCGCTGTAAGAAGTGACCTAAAAAGCCAATTAGCACCCCGGAAATTAACATATTTAAGAGGGTGCAGGGCTTGCTCTCACTGCCTTATACCAGCCCTAACTTAAGCTTAAGCCCCACTGC
>NW_010218639.1:0-538 GCF_000695765.1 Mesitornis unicolor
GCCAAAAGAGGTAGAAATACGAAAGACTGAGTCAGTACTGGCTGGTTTCAGTTGGTATAAATCAAGTTACACTTGATTTATAATAACATAAATATACAGACATACACATGACTAATTATATATTGTATACATGTATATATTGTATGTATATGCATATGGATAGCTGTATATATTGTATATATATTGTAATATATGTTTATATTACTATACAGACAGACATGATTACTTATATATTGTATATAGACATCTATTGTATGCATAGGGATACATGTATGTGTTGTATATATATTGTAATATATGTATATGTTGCTATACAGACAGACAAATGATTATATACTGTACATATGTATATATTGTATGTATATGGATACGGATACCTGTATGTATTGTGTATATATAGTAATATATGTATATATTACTACACAGACAAATTATTAATTATATATTGTATATAGGTATATATTGTATGCCTATGTATATGGACACATGTATATAATGTATATATATAGTAATATATGTATATATTACTATACAGACA
>NW_010218640.1:0-538 GCF_000695765.1 Mesitornis unicolor
AGCTCCGCTATTGTGTTTGTCGGAAGAAATTTGGAGCCCCGTTGCTTTATTAGTAAAGAAAATAAAACCCAAACCCAACAAGCTCCTCATGAACGAATTAGGAACTGGATGACCTGTTGAAAGCCTCCAGTGCTGTGTGGTGGAGCTGCTGACACCCAGTTTACACCCCAGAGCTGTCCCCGATGTCACCCATCCCACACAGGGACCTTCCCCAGCCCCTGGGGCACCCCCTGGGCAAAGCACCTCGGGTTTTGGAAGTGGAGCTGCTGGCTCCAGGATGGGACCGGTGGCATCAAGGGAACGCGGTGGCTTCTGGGGCAGAGGAAGACTCCATCAGCATCTTCAGAGTAAGCAGGGGGTCCCGCTCGGTCCAGGCGGGAAGGAGGGGGCTGCAGGGGTTCCTCCAAAATGAGCCGAGCCCCCGCCTTCTCTGCAGTGATTTAAAAGGACCTCCTGTGCTGGCTGGGAAGAAACACTGGGTTAAACACATCGTTTCGGTTGTGACACTCAAAGAGACCAGTCACCAGCAACAAATCAC
>NW_010218641.1:0-537 GCF_000695765.1 Mesitornis unicolor
TAACCTGTGCAATAGTGTCCATGGTTAAATCAATCCCTTGACCAAAAACCTATCAATAAGTGGCACTTCCTTGATGAAGTGTCATGGTCCCAATGGGCTGAAAATAATTCATCCTTACATTGGCAATCCAGGTCTACTTGAGACACTTTAATCTTAGCAGCCTGATTCACTTGCTGGTTGCTTTGATATTCTTCAGTGGCTCGACTTTTAGGTATGTGGACATCCACATTACATACTTCTACAATCAGATTCTCTATTCGGGCAGCAATATCATTCCACAGTGCATCAGCCCAAATCGGTTTGCCTCTCCACTGCCAGTTGCTTTTCTTTAATTGCTGCAACCACTTCCACAGGGCATTTACCACCATCCATGAGTCAGTATAGAAATAAGTTATTGGCCATTTTTCTCACGCAGCAATGTCCAAAGCCAGATGGATGGCTCTTACCTCTGCAAATTGACTCAGTTCACCTTTTTTCTCAGTGGCTTCTGCCACTCATCATGTATTACTCCACACAGCAGCTTTTCACCTTCGCTGT
>NW_010218642.1:0-538 GCF_000695765.1 Mesitornis unicolor
CCCCCTTCACCTGCAGCCTCCCTCAACGGGGGAGATTTCTCATGGAGGGACAGAGATTCCCAACCCCCAGAGCGACGCCAGCTTCGGAGATCGGAGCGAACACAGAGGTTGAGGCCGGGGAAGCAGGGAGGGCAGGAAGGGAGCGCTCACATTTTGGGGAAGCTGGCGAGGTTGGCGACGCCGCAGGCGTTGTTCATGTTGCGCGCCAGGAGGACGTAGCCCTTGTTGCCCCACTCCTCGCCCCAGCTGCGGGGTGAAAAGTCAGAGCCTGAGCCGCCGGCACAGCCCCACACGGGGAAACACGGCCCCAGATGTGTCTGCCGTACCTGTTCTTGATGATCCAGTGCTTGGTGCCCTTCTGGGTCCCGTAGCCCACCGCCAGCACCGCGTGGTTGATGTTTTGGGCGTTGCAGCTCTCGTCATAGTACACCCCTAGGGACAGGATGGACCACGCAGCCGTGCCTCAGTTTCCCCCCACGGCCAATGGGCACCAGGAGGGGGTGTTTCCCCCCCAGCCCCTCACCCCGGCTGTAGAACT
>NW_010218643.1:0-529 GCF_000695765.1 Mesitornis unicolor
AATTCTTGAAGTCTTCCTAAGAGGCTCTCAAAATTCCCTGATTTGGAGCACCTCATGGTTTCAAGCAGAAAAAACTGTCTCAGCCTTGTGAAGTGGCTTTTCTCTGTCCTTGAAATTCCATTCAGTTTTTACCAAATGTTAAAAATCTCCATTTTTATTTTCTTACCTGGATTCCGTACTATAATATTTGGTAAAAGGCCAGAAGAGTAAGTAGAATGCAAAAACCGCTAAAGGTTGGATTTGTATTACTGCAGCTTATGTCAGAGCGTACAACGGAGCAAATCCAGAAGGGAAAGAAAGAGAAAGAGCTTCTGATGAGAAATCCCATGCTGCTTGGACACTACAAGGAGCAGAAACCACATTAAGCATTTTCCCCATATTCTTCCTTGCCAGACTCAGAATCTGTCAGGTAAAGCCTATTTCACGTAATTCACACATATACACAGGTCAAAAGAGCACTTAAGTAGGTGAAACAATCCCATTCCCCCAGAGAAAGGGAGAAGTGGGCCAGGCGCTCTGTGTCTGACAT
>NW_010218644.1:0-538 GCF_000695765.1 Mesitornis unicolor
GACATATTTCTGTCCTCAAGAAAATACAGTTCCTCCTAAACTAAATATGGTAAGATGATAAAATAATGAGTAACAAAATAAAAAATTTAAAGATATATACATGTATTACCAAACCATAGGGGATTATTTACTCTGAAAGTAAGTTCTTGTGGCTATACTACTAACTCTAAGAAATCATTAGAAAATATATTTGTAGATCTTAATATAAAAAAGTAGTATAAACAGGCCAATACATAAATATGTGGAGGTGTTTTAATAGCTTTTATTTCATATTAACACTCATTTGTTAACAGCTAGAACAGGAAAACTAAAAAAGGCAGGTTTTAAATGGTATTTGACAGAGTTATATATAACAGAACATAGTATTCCTCTGTTTTCTGGCAGTGCGTGTCAGACAGGAAAAGCAAAGATGCATTGTCATTCACTTCAGCAAACACACACATACAAAAGAAGCAATCCATGTAGACACACAAAGTAGCCTAGAGACAGCTAATTTTAACAGCCTATCACAATTTACATAAATTAGGATCACAGATGC
>NW_010218645.1:0-538 GCF_000695765.1 Mesitornis unicolor
CAAAAAAACCCCTACAAAACCCACAGAAGCATCCAGGAGAGACAGGGCCGTGAGCGCTCGATGCTGGTGGGCAAAGGAGGTCAAGCAAGTGTGGTCCTAGGAGGCTCCCGGAGTGGCCCTTGCTGGGGGGCAGCTCTGCTGTCGTACAGCAGCCACCGGCCCGAGGTGCAAGTGCTTCTGAGCTCTCTGGGCTCCAGCCGCTGAGCGCTGTGGTTGTGCTGGCCCTGGAGCCGGGTGGTGCAGGCTCTCCTGAGGGTCACCTTAGCCAGGCTGTGATCAGACAGGACTTACTCCTTGTCCCTGCCTGCCCCCTGCCAGCACTAAGCAGGACTTCAGTGCTCTCTTGCTTAGGCATGGAGCTTCTTTGCCAGAAGATGTAACAGCCCCTGTGCTGCTTCCTCACTCCATCCTTGCTGCTCTGTAGCAGCTCTGGGGGGCAGTGAGGGGGCCAGGGAGGAGTGGGATGGGAATAGGAGGGAGAGGAGTTTGCAGCATCCCACCTTCATGGGGCAGTGCAGCTCTGTGTGCAGGAGCATCT
>NW_010218646.1:0-538 GCF_000695765.1 Mesitornis unicolor
TGATTCTGTGGTTCTGTGATTCTGTGATTCTCCTTAAACAAATACTGATTGATTTCCTCCCTGCTTTGCCACCCGCTGCTCACTTGCATGGGCATGCAGTGGTGTCTGTGCTATAAGCAGGACTCAAGAAAATTAAGGTATGGGTCTTCCATGGGATCAAAATGGGCTATCTTTGTCAATGGACAAAGATCAACAGACAAGTGATAAATAAGGTCTGAATCAGCCATCCATATAAAATATCTTCTTTTCTCTCTCTAGAGCAGCAGTAAAGGATAAAATACACCAGATCCATGGATGTGCGTATGTGAATTTTAAACTCTGAACCCCTTGTGATGGTGTTGCAGATGATTTATTTTCTCCTGATTCATAGATGGGTTGAACTGTGCGGTTCTCTTAGTAAGGCCTTCTGAACATATTGGCTGCTCCAGATCCATAAATTACTCTCATTCCTGCATTTTTATGAGAATTTCAGTGAGATGAGTGATATAGGCTAAAGAAATCAAGTGTCTAAAACAAAAGACAGATGGCTGAACCCATG
>NW_010218647.1:0-538 GCF_000695765.1 Mesitornis unicolor
TCTGAGATGCATTAAGGTATCAGAAACATCAGCAGAAGACTGACATTCAGTGAAACAGGACTTAAAGGTACCTGGACACTTCAGAAGCAAGAATGAGAAATGAGGTAGAAAACCTAGACTTTGGTGCCTTATTATGGCACTGAATATCACTCCATTCAAAATTGCAGTATTGCCTGTTATTGCTTTCCTTATTGGCAAGACTAGTAGAGAGAGACTATGAACTACAGAAATTTGACTGTTAAGAACTCAGTTATAAGTTGTTCTGAAAAAGTTATTTGACGTTGTAAAAGCACTGCTTTTACAGACTCTCATAGCTTCACTGCATCGTTCCATCATGCTCTAGTTCATAACTGAATTATAAATATTTAGGTATGTGTATTTGTGGCAATTTATGTCTATAATTAAAGGAGTGTAATATGTACAAGAAACCTCTGTATCAGAGAAATACGGATATCTCTATAACACATTTCTGAGTGCTATATCCATTATAGAATCATAGAATAATAAAATGTATTGGGTTAGAAGGGACCTTTAAACA
>NW_010218648.1:0-539 GCF_000695765.1 Mesitornis unicolor
ACACACACACACACAGATTTTCTGCTAAACTCTTTTAGCTTAATAGTGGAAACAAATACACTTGGCCCCTTTAAAATGAAACCTACCCTACTCTAGTGGCAGTCCAAACTGGTATTGGCCAGAGAAGCAGCTCTCAGAATTTGTATTTGAATGTTCCAAGCTTGGACAAAGTGTTTATGCCCATAAAAATAACCTGCTCCTACTCAGCTTTTAAGCACCTTCTGAGCCTGTGCTACGAGACTTTCTACAGTGGAAGAGGACCGTCAAAATTGGTAGTGGTAAATCAGTGCTCAGGTAGCCCCCAAACTTCTTCCCCCTCCTTCCCCAAATTAAAAGCAAGAACTTTAAAGGACTGCCCATGCAGTATCACAATTGCATGCAAGCACTTTTATCCAACCTACGTTACCAGATTTCTTTAAAACTCTTTTTAGGCATTCTAAAACATGTTAGCACACCACATTAGCCACCAGCTGCAAGGGATGCACGTTTCTTTAATATTTTCTCTTATCGATGAACGAGGAAACGAAACAAGGAAAGCA
>NW_010218649.1:0-539 GCF_000695765.1 Mesitornis unicolor
GCATGGGATGGCCCAGTGTAGAGGAAGGATTTTATCGCTGGAGTTGTTGTGGATGCACAATTCACTTGTGGCATTGCCAACCCCAAATAAAGCAGCTAATATAAGCATTTCTTTTACTAAACCTTGATTAACAATAAACACCTGTGAGTATTCCCATTTAATGTCACAGCCTGTGGGCCGAGATTGAGATTTTAAATAGAAATTGCTTAATAAAACCAGAAGAACCCTCCAAAAAAATCCAGTTTATAAAGGTTTGGCCAATACCTGCCCAGCGACTTTGGGGTCTGTCTGTCCCTACGTGAGCACAGCTTGAGCTGTACTGAAATAACCCTTACGTGGGATTAGAACAAATCAGTGTAAAGTCCATAATTTGTCTGTGGGTCCATATGAATAATACTTTTTAACTTCGAATACCCAGGTTTGTGAAAGCGGCACTTTTTAGTGAGTTCTTGTTTTCCCAGCCATCTGATTGCAATGGGATTACTGGCAGCTACCAACACGCACGGCGTGATTAGAGATGATGCACTGCGGTTTTGTGG
>NW_010218650.1:0-539 GCF_000695765.1 Mesitornis unicolor
CCTCCACTTGTGGTTGGTTTTCCTTTCAATTTACGCACTCGTGCCTCTAGAGTCGAGGTGGATTTTCCATCCCACTTTCTCATATCTTCTCCATGGTCATGCAGGAAAAACCATAGGATGTCTCATAGGGTACCTTGTAGGGTATAGCATCTCCCCCTGAACAGATTTCCCAGGAGAGCATTTTTTTCTTGATGGCTGAGATAAGGTCCATACTGGTAAGGAGTAGAATCTATCCTGATCAAGTCACTGGATCATTTTCTATAGAACCTAGGTACAGGCCCATATGGAGGAAGTGACACAATCTTCATAATCACCTCATCTATTGTTGGTATCTCTCTGTCTTTCCAGTTCATTATTGCCAATGAGCTGGCACGCAATGCTGGTGCACCCTGTACAACCTTTCCCACATAGGCATTTTGCATCTAACTTTGTCTGTGTCAAGGGTTTCAGAGGGTCACTCAGCTTATGATAAACCAACTCTACCACAGCTATTTCCCTCAGGTAGTGGATACCTCTCTCTATGGTAGACCATTTGACTG
>NW_010218651.1:0-539 GCF_000695765.1 Mesitornis unicolor
GTAACCAAATACTCTATTTCTGTGAAATGTCCATAAATAAAGCTTTGTTTAGGACTGCACTGAGGGAAATGGCGTGGTTGGAATTGCAGACCATAGAATGCAATTAAAGTAGGAAAGAATATTGAAGCTGTTTAGGTTTGGCTCAACTTGAAAATCAAGTTTCCTATTTGGGACCATTCTGTCAATAAATCAGAATTATTTCACTGTTCCAGAAACCTCCTGCAGGCTTTTTCAGACCCTTATGAAGTCTGTTAGAAGAAAAGATGTCGCTGTCTGAGGAGCCGTCTGCTTTTGAAATCTTTCATTACAGAGAAATGAAATGTTTCTTCAAATCTAAAAGAGTGATTTGAACGTAATTTTTATCATAGAAGAAAAACTGTCCAGAAACTCAATAGTTTTCTGTGATTCTTTCAGAGAAGACACCCAAATGTTATAGCTCCTCATGGCACACGAACCTGAGGGGTGGGCAGATGCTTTTTGTTGTAGTCAATGATGCTATTGTACTTGCACATATAAATATTGGGAGAGGACGTCTATTG
>NW_010218652.1:0-539 GCF_000695765.1 Mesitornis unicolor
ATGACAATACAAGGAATGCACACCATGGCGTCCTCTTCTATGACAAAGCTGGTGAGGGGGGAAAAAAAAAAAGACCAAAAACATGACAATGTTTGCATGCCATGAGCTAACAATCTTAAATGATGAATAAAGATTGTAGTTGATATGCAAACATAAAAGAGTCTTTAACAACAGATTAAGTACTCAAGTTTCAAAAGCACTGTGTGTTGCAATGTGATGAAGTCCTCAACAAGGGAAACATTATTGATATTTTAATTAAAAAGAAAGAGTAGAGTTTGCTATTAATTCTTCATTCTGACACCTGGAACTCAGAAAAACATATTCAGAAAATTAAAGTGTTTGCTTAAACTGCACAAAATCAGTTTAAGGAGTGAGCTGCAGATTTTAGCCCAGTTCTTACTGTAATATAACAGAGGGTCCAAAAGGTTTGTTTTTCCTCATTCCCTTTTCATTTAAGGTGAAATGAAGCGGCAATTAATTATCAACCCAGTGGCTTGCTGCCACTGAAGGGCAGGTCAGTGGGAGCAGGGAAAAAATTT
>NW_010218653.1:0-539 GCF_000695765.1 Mesitornis unicolor
GTGTTCACCCAACCGTAACTCCAGGGAGGTCAGGATCAGTACCAGATTGCTGCCTGCCTTCCTGGGCAATTTCACCTTGCAGCTCCTGTAAAAACCTCCCAATGGGATCTTTCTGACCTTTTCATTAAGGGTTTTATATCCCCAGTGCTATTTGTAACAGCCTAGAAAAGCTTGATTGGTATATTTTTGTTCATGTGTACCTAGAAATAAACAACCACACACACATGTGTGTACTCACATGTGCAGAGGAGAGGCACTGGAGCACTTTAAACCACTCAAAATTGGGTTTGCTGTCATACTGCCCTCAATCCCATCCTTTTTCACGTAGTATCATTCTCTGACTTGCATTATCACTTCAGGATAATGCCATAGCTCAGGAAAATGAACTGGCCAGAAACTAGTCTGACTAGTTGCTAACTGCATCAGCTCCTTGAGCCACTGCACAATATTGCATAAAATATGAACCTTTATAACAAATCTGCTCATGCCAGCTTGAAGATGAAGGTAGAAACATGAGGCTGGGGGTGAAGGAGAGGAAG
>NW_010218654.1:0-539 GCF_000695765.1 Mesitornis unicolor
ACTGTTCTTATCCCATAAGCCACAATAAGCATAGCTTTTCATGAAACACAAAAAAACCCCAAACAAAACCTCCCACACCCTCCTCAAAATAATAATCCAGGAGCCCATCAAGTACAACCAACATTCTTCAACTACTTTGTAGTTCCCCAACTTCTTCTGACATAAAGACACCCACCTAAAGGACCTAAAGATCACTTTGTGAGAACTGCCTGGTTTCAAACACAAGCAGCAGATTACCAGTTATAAGGATTTTTGTCTGATGTATTTTCTGGCACACTAGAGAAAATACATGTAGATGCTAAGCAAAAGAGTTGCAGAATTTATTTTCTTTCATTTTCTGTCACAAGAACTGAAAAAAGAAAAGTAATAATAGTTTGTCTTTATGGGAGAAAGGGAAGGATTCATGACAGAATCAAAGCCACCATTCTCCTATCAAAATGTTTAAACGGTATCCCTGACTGCATGAGCATACAAATGCAATGCTACGAGGTATGGAACGATGCAGTATCACAGGGTGGAAAGCCAATTCATCATACCAC
>NW_010218655.1:0-539 GCF_000695765.1 Mesitornis unicolor
ATTTTCATTCAAGAATAATGCTCATGTCATGCAACAGCATGTTTTTCCCACTTAACATTGGTTCGGTGGCACTGCTGATGCCACATTTAATTGAAAAACTGGAAGAGAAAGGAGAGGTTGAAACGGATTCAGAAATATTGACGTAAGGCTCAGATAAACCGCCCTCCAAGTGACCTAAGAAGTGCCATCTGTTTGGCTTAAAGAGAAAAATACAGGAGTCAATGTATAGAGTAACTTGATCTGGTCGGATTATTTACTACTTCATCACTGATGTTACTGAATGGGAGTGCTTCCAGCAGCAGGACTGGGGCCAAAGCCAAGCCAATCCCCGTCAGGAATTAGGAAAAGGCAGGGGCTTGCAAGCAATAAGGGTAATCCGCTGGTAACAAGGAATTGAACAAGACAAACTTTCCCTCAGAGCATGGTTTATAAGGAGGCCTAATCTCAGCTCTGAGCTGGACTCTGGGCTCAAGCAAAGGTCACAGCCTTGATTAAGGCATTTATAACCTGCACTGTGCAAACGTCAGGGGAGATAAATT
>NW_010218656.1:0-538 GCF_000695765.1 Mesitornis unicolor
GCGGTAGTGAGGCAGTTTCACAACTGGATTACCATCAAGGAAGAGAGAAGTCAGATCTTGCAGAGGCTTTAGTTTAGTTATATCGTCCAGCTAAACCAAAGACAAAGGGAACAATGATTAGACATCCTACCACGAGCAATTAAACCCCCATTACTCCATTTCTGATTGTACAGAATGCTTTGTTAGGTCCATCCCAAAGGATCTATTTGAACGCTTATGCTGAAGTGGAATCTCTAAAAACCTACCAAAATACACAGTACTAGGACTAAAGCCACCTCCTAAAACCAAATTGTTTCCTCTATGAAAATACACCCCTGCAGTGGGCAAATTTCATCAAGCTTGGCCGTGGCACTTTCAAGAAAACAAGGACTGTGCCTATAGACGACCTTCTGCCAATAACATTTTCACCAAGTTTTCCCCATGTTTCAAAAAACTGATCCTTTCCTGAACAACACGATACAGCTTTATGCCTTGGAATACCTGGCACAAAACGAGTTTGTCTGGTAAACAACTTTATGAGGCTCACAACAGCTGTATC
>NW_010218657.1:0-540 GCF_000695765.1 Mesitornis unicolor
GTGTTTTGGCTCATCCCAATGGGATCCATTGATGGATCGGGCACATGGCTCATCCCAATGGGGATCCCACCCTTGGGACCCATTGCTGGATCCATCACCCAGCTCATCCTGAAGGGGATCCCAAAATTGGGAGCAGGTGCCAGATTCGGCACCCGGCTCATCCCAATGAGGAGCCAAACATTGGGATCCATTGCCAGATCCATCGCCAGATCCATCACCCAGCTTATCCCAATGGGGATCCCAATATTGGGATCCATTGCCAGATTCAGCACCTGGCTCATCCCAATGGGGATCCCAAAAATTGGGACCCATTGCTGAAGCACTCATGTCTCACCCAAGCTCTACCAGATCCATCACCCAGCTCATCCTAATGGGACCCCAAAATTGGGACCCATTGCTGGAGCCATCACCCAGCTCATCCCAATTTGGATCTCCAAATTGGGACCCATTGCCATATTCGGCACCCAGCTCATCCCAATGGGGATCCCACCCTCAGGACCCATTACCAGATTCAGCACCCAGCTCATCCCAATGGGGATC
>NW_010218658.1:0-540 GCF_000695765.1 Mesitornis unicolor
ATCGATTTCCCCCACCCTCCCCAACCTTCCCCAGCCCCGGCAAAGAGTCGGGGGTGACACGAAACACGTGCCACCGCGCAGCACCTGGGTCACTGCAGCGGCTCCCTGCCAAAAAAAAATAGAAAATAAATTTTAAAAAATACCAAAAAAATCCCATAGGAAAATGCCCACGCGAGGAGCAGCGTGGGGTCCCGGCGCTGGACCGTGCCAGGGTGTGATGGATGCTTGGGATGCCAGAAGTTCAAAGCTAGATTAGATCCCGGCGATGTTCCTCTCTCCAGCCTTCGAAAAAGGGCGAGAGGAGAAGGGAGCGGGAGGAGGAGCAGCAGCCAGCGACAGAAGGAAGCCGGAGGATGGAAATTAAAGCAGGCTGTGGTTTATTTAGGCCAGCCCTTCCTGCAAAGCCTTGGTGTGGGGATCGTGCAGCGTCTCTGCCAGCACACACCAGTGCTGCTTACCGAGAGCCACAGGAGACCCTTTAAGATAAGCCCTGAGCATCCCATAACCTCAAACAAGACCCAACCCCAGGACATTGCAGCT
>NW_010218659.1:0-538 GCF_000695765.1 Mesitornis unicolor
GCAAACTTGCTGATAGTACACTCAATTCCTTGCTTAGCAAATCCTTTTATTATCTGGAAAGAACTGGCGAATAGTTGTTTGGGTTTTTGGTTTTTTCCCAGATCCTCATACTCTTCTGTTTTCTTGTTAAATTTCAGGGCTCTTGCACATGAGAAATTCACAAAGTAAGTTTGTGGGACTTGTTTCTTTTGTTGGCAGGGGTAATTACTTAAAATGCTTGTACTGGTCAATGATGGCAATGATGCATTATTCAGTATTGTGTCTTTAATGTGTTTTATCTGTGATGGGCATATTCTGTTAGCAATAAAAAGATGTCGTTTTTGTAATTTACTGTGACGGCAGGAGCCCAAGGACTAAAGACATTGCGTGCTGATACAATTTAGAAACGGGTTTGTTGCTGCACATCTCTGAAAGCTTTTCTAGGCTCTTGTGAATAGACAGTGTCCTTGGTAATCACTTTTAGACTTTGTATTTCCTTCCTGTGGAAGCAGTGCAACTTGTTTAGTCTCTCTAAAGTGCATGAATATATATATATTCA
>NW_010218660.1:0-540 GCF_000695765.1 Mesitornis unicolor
CATCGCCCCAGCGTGGAAATGGCAGCTAACACTTGGCTGAGGCCTCCCTTGTGCCCCCAAAGGAAGGTGCCTGCTAAGCTGAGCCACCCCACTCAGCTCCACCAGCTCCCAGCTCCATCATCAGAGATGGACAAGCTGCTGGAGCGTTGCAAACTGCTGGTAGCCACAGCTGGTGGCAACTGGTGACCGTCATTGCGTACAGATCACTGTGTCAGGTAGCACAGCAACAGAAACTCATGCTGAGGCCATCCCTTAGCAACAAAACTGTTACAGTCCTCTTACTGGTGCAACAGCTGGAGATTGGACACCTTCTCCACCACCAGAGCTGCACAGTGGTGCAAAGCAAATATATCCTGCTCAAGTCTGGAGCATCCTGAAAGAGCAAGACCACAATGATTCCAGCTATTCTCCTCCAGCAAGATGAAGAAAGTCTTCACCCATGAAATGCCACCAGCATCTAGGTTTATCTATTGACTACATGCTCCAGGTTTCATAGCACTGTTTACTCCAATGCCACAGGCTTCCAGCACCTGGTGGAGG
>NW_010218661.1:0-540 GCF_000695765.1 Mesitornis unicolor
TGAAATGAGGCTTTGCACTTTCCAATGAGGCTCTGGAGCGTATAAATATTGCTTTGGACCCTCCAAATGAGGACTTGTTAACTAAAAGGGAAGATAACTTAAAATGAGTATTTGGACACTCCTAGGAAGCTTTTGAGACACAAAACTTTGGACATTCTAAATGAAGCTCTGAACTCTAAAAGGAGGTGTTTGGTCCTAAAACTGAAGGTTTAAAATGTAAAAATGAGACGTACTACCTTAAAAGAGAGACTAGAAGCCTACAAATTAAGTCACTGGAGCCTTAAAAAGCGGCTGTGCACCCCAAAAGTTAGGGGCTGGACTCTGAACAATGTTTTTAACCCTAGAACTAAAGCTTGGGACTCCAAAGAGGAAGACGTGGACACTGAAAATCAGACTTTGGGCCTTAAGGATGATGTTTTGGGGGCCTTACAAATGAATCTTTGAACCGGAACAGATGGGGCTTGGAATACATGAGGGTTTCTGCCCTAAAACTGAGGCTTTAGGACCTCAAAAGGAGGCTTTCAACCCTAAATTCAAAGC
>NW_010218662.1:0-541 GCF_000695765.1 Mesitornis unicolor
TCCAGAAATGCATTTTGTTTTGTTCATTGACATCTTAAGGGTAAGGGAGAGGCTTACTTTGTAGTATCCATGCTTCTCAGTTTGGTCATATGTCTGTGTGCTTTGGAGCCTTCGGCTACATCCTGGAAACTGCAGCAGGTAGGACTGTGTGGCTGGGTGGGTCTGCCCACAGCAGAAAATGTATGAATCCCAACTCGCACCAGTTCAGAGAAGAGACTTCATAGTGACACCATTGCAGTCTGACAGGCACGATCTCCTTTTAGGACAGCGCAGTCTCCCTGCTGTGAAATCAAAGAGAGCACCAGAAACTCAAGCTCTGACCTCTTGAAAGTGACAAATTTTAAAAGTACTAATTTCAAATTGAGCACCGCTCTGCCCTGAGGCTGACAAACATGTTTCGCTTGAATTACTTACACGATTTTGCAGATGCCCCAAGTGCAGCGCTTCCCAAGGTGCACCTTGCCCCCCAAGTATTTACACCTCTGAGGCCGCTTCTCGCAGTCCCTGGAGCTTCCTTCCCCGGGACGGCTGTGAGGTCACG
>NW_010218663.1:0-541 GCF_000695765.1 Mesitornis unicolor
GAAGATTGTCAACAAAAGGGAACCCCATGGTACTTTTCTTAGGTTGATAAAGAATGTATTTTGTTTTTTAATGGTGGCAATTGTCTACATTTCCTGCTCAAAGATACTAGAGGAAATTTTACTTCAACAAAGATACAAAAAAACCCCGTGTTTTGGATTGATGTAGTCCCTGTTCCAGAAAGAGACTTAAGTATGTGTGCGGCATTAACCATGTGAATAGGTAGAGTTATTTTCCACAGCTGGTATGAAGTATTTTCCGAGGATGCAACAGCTCTTTGGAAATATTATAGAGACTCTAAAATCAGTAAAAAAAATGTTTATTTTTCATTAAAATATTGACTTTCCAATATATTCCATCTAGCCCTGGTTATGAAATGAACAGTAACTTAATGTTTCCAATACCTTCATTTCTGTAGCCTTTTCTTTATCAGAAGGAAGGTGAAAAAGCTCTTTTCAGTCAGAACTGGAATGGTATTTTTTAATCCCCTGCATAAAATATGACAGTTCTGTAATCTGTGATGGTGACATGTGGAAAATTGTT
>NW_010218664.1:0-540 GCF_000695765.1 Mesitornis unicolor
GTTCTCTTACATTTCAAGTGCTTACATTTCAAGTGGCCCATTTACAGATCTCTGCTGCTTTTAACAACTGGCAGATACCATTTTCTTATTTAAAAATTAATAGTACTATTTCATCTTTGGAGTAAAATCTCTGAAAATTATTCTTTTGATGTAACTATTGAATCCCTGGTCACTAGATAATCCTCTGACTCCTTAAGGAACAATACCAGTGAAATAAATACTTTGAAATTGTTCCTCAGGATTCAAAATAATGACCAAACAACTTGCTCAGCATTTCTCTGCCCATTTCTACCTCCTGCTGGACACAATTTTGCCTGGGCCTTATTAATCTCTGACATCATCTATCTCACTCAGTTCAGCAGTCCCACAGTCTCTTCTATATGACGAGTCATATAATCTGAGCAAACACCTTAATCCACTGTTTAAAAGTATATCAAACTAAATTAAAAACTGCTGACAGACACAGTGCCTCTGGCCACCGCATAGATATGATTTTCCTGCAGCAATACCAAGTTGGTGTGTGGCTGTATGGCTCTGGGG
>NW_010218665.1:0-540 GCF_000695765.1 Mesitornis unicolor
AAAAAAAAAAAAGTCAGTGAAGAAACAGAAGTGTCTTGCTCAGCCTGTATTTATTTCTCATTCTTGCTTCAGTGTCCCATTTGAAGATGCTTCTTATCAGAAATGGAATCACTAACACTCAAAAGTCTGGTTTCATTTCCAAAAGAGGGAGAGGCAGCAAGGGGCACAAGAGAAGAAAATAATGCATTGCAAATTGACCAGTATTTCTGCGTTCACTCACTCAAACACTAACATTTCAGAATAAAAGGAACTATGTTGGACAGGCTTCTTGAATGTCAGTGACAGAAAGACACAGCTATTTGCACAAGTTTTGGCTAGAAGTCATTTACTACATTAAGTGAAACCATTGGAGACAAAACATAACACATTGGACTATTCTAGGAAGCCATAGGCTTAATATGCCAGATAAAGAAAATACTTCGCACCTACCAGGAAATGAAAAGTTATACTAGACTTTTTGTTCCTTTGCTTGTTTGGCAAAAGCTTTGATCTACATAACTTGTCTGCAGGGCAGATGCACCCACCCTACTAAAGACCTGA
>NW_010218666.1:0-541 GCF_000695765.1 Mesitornis unicolor
TCCTGGAGAGTGTAACACTTTCTAGAATACCACAGTGGAAAAAAGAAGTAATATTTGAGGCCAGTGGGAATATTCCACCTCGCTGTGCCCAGGAGCCTGTGAAGGGAGCAGTGTATCAGCAAATGGAGAGGCTTAGTAAGTGAGCAGCAAAGTCCTTGGGAGTTTGCTCTGTCCAGAAATCTGATAGACTGTTACTGCTCTTGCTCTAGTAAGCAATGCTGGCCAGCATTATTTATGAGGGAGGAGGACTGATAACGCAATGCTGCGCTGGGATGCAGATGCTTGCTATAGGAAGAATGGCTTCTCCCCCTTCACCCTCTTACCTCAGCTATGCTCGGCAGATAAGTGAGGAAGGATGAGCAGCATGGACGTACAGCTTTCTACAGCTTTGTTCTTACTACAGTGACGCTCCTTCGCTAGTCAGAAATGTTTATCAACACATCAGTGTGGCAATATGTGCCCTGTGCATGGGGTGAGGTGTTGTGTTAACTAAAACTGCAGCGAGGAAATGAGGGAGGTGATTCTGCTCCTTTACTCTGCT
>NW_010218667.1:0-540 GCF_000695765.1 Mesitornis unicolor
CTGCAAAGTACTTAACTCGCAGATTCGTAATAAAAGGTTTTAATGGACACTGCATTACTGAAGCTGTGTGAAACAGAAAGTACTTACCAGAGGTAAGAATGATTTTAATTTCCTTCCATAAGTGTAACAGCTATTCTTTGCAAATTATTGTGCTTAGGAGCTGTGAACTGAGACCACTGAGAGGAAGTCTCTCTTCAGTTTGGAAAGCACATATATGAATATGTAATTCTGTCCAGGTGTGACCCCAAATCACTGAGATTAACAAGGATGTCCTCCTTGACTTTGGTTGCAGCGGTGCTCTCTGTGAATATATGTAGTGTTTAAATATATTAAAAATATTTCACAATGTTAAAAATTGGTAATACTCATCAACATCACTGTAAAATAGTAAAGTACTGAAATAAAGCAGTATAAGACTCTAAAAAAAATTTAAGCATCCAACATTTCAATACTGTTATCATAATGAGACTTCTTCAATAGCATTGCATGGAGACCGCCCGCAGTGTCATAAGACAGAAATACATATTTTTCACCTGTTAG
>NW_010218668.1:0-541 GCF_000695765.1 Mesitornis unicolor
GTGGCTGGCCCAGCCCTAAACCATGACAAGTTTATTCACCTAGCTCAAGAACATCTCTAAAACAGTGCAAGACCAATTTAATTACATGATAAACTGACTTTTCTGTCATTGCATGTGCTTTTAGTTCTGGTAATTAAACCCTGTTGAGGAAGTTGTGTTAACCAGTGAAAATCCTGACCTTTCTGGATGCAGGTGTAGATGAGTACACACAACCTTGTGCATACAAATAATCAGCCCTACTTTTTCTCACCTGAGTGTGTGCAAAATGCTCTAATTCTATTGCATAGAATTGTTTTGGATTTCTTGGTACTGTGTTAATCCCATCTTGAAACCTGGGGCACAACAGTCTCTGAACTGAGGCCAAACGTATTTCTAATGATTAGGAGACAAATTAGGAAATACTTAACATGTTAACGTGAGCATACTCACAAATTGGATAGTGACTGAAATAATTCCTTTCAGACTGATTAAAACAATGATGTGGTATGATGGTTCATGCTCTGAAAGTATTACCTGACATTTCATACAGTCTGTCAGAACA
>NW_010218670.1:0-542 GCF_000695765.1 Mesitornis unicolor
TACCAGGTACTTAAGATTATAGTACATGTATAATTGTTACTGTCTACCTAGATATTAGCTATATTTACCACATTGCATCAACTAAAATGAACCCGAGCCATGTAAAAATCTGATTAAAATGCTAAGTTCATATCAGAAAAATGATGAAAACAATAATCAGTGATTAAAGTTCTCCATTTTTTTCACCTAACGAATAAAGTTAATTACTACGCCAAAAATCACTTTGGTGAGTTTTTGTATGCAAAAATCTCATCGTTTTGTCTTATCCATAGAAATTGTTAGAATTCCATCTGCTGTTGCGAAAAGCAGAGGGATTTGTGTGCTAGTTATAATGCATTTTGTCTTGTTACTGAATAAGAAGCACCTTTTTTAATTGCTTCACAGAGGACTAGCAGAGACAAGCATTTTGCAGAGGTTTCATGCTTGGCCTCTGGAAATAAATGAAAAAAGAGGTTGGGCAAATGCTTGCTACAAAAGCACTGTTTCAAGAGACAATATTATCATTTACAGCAGTCTTGGAAGATAGCACCGGAGTCTTCCCA
>NW_010218671.1:0-541 GCF_000695765.1 Mesitornis unicolor
TGAGCCTCAGGAACCGAGATGGGCACCACCACCAAGGGAAGGGGAAAAAGGGACTAAAGAAAGGAAGGGATCATCCCCTCCAAACTCCCCAGTTTATAGTTAGTGTGACATTTATGGGATGGATCCATCTGTATTGGTCAGCGTGGATCACACCAGATCATCTGTCCTGGGTCCCCTGTCCCAGAGGGTCCCGAGCTTTTGCTTCCCCCCCCAAATCCTCTTGTGCAAAGAGAAGGGAAACAAACAAAAAAAAACCCAAAAAACCCAAAAACCCCAAAAGAAAGTCCAGCCATGGGTGCTGCAGCAAAACTGAAAAACAAACCTCGGAAAAATCCAAACGCTGGCACGTTGTCAAATCAGCCCCAGCTGCTCTGAGGAAAACAACTCCACGCTGGCCAAAGCTGCAACGTCGACTTGTGCTCACTACAGCGAACCCTGCAGGTTTGCTCAGAACCTGGCTCTGCCGGAGCATTAACAGGGAATTATGGGGGGGGGAAGTGTTGATCTGCCCAAAGGCAGAGAAGCCCTCCAAAGAGATTTG
>NW_010218672.1:0-543 GCF_000695765.1 Mesitornis unicolor
CAGTAAAACCTATGACCTTAATGAAAAAAAATAAGATAAAAGAAGGTATAACAGTATTCTTGAGTATGCATTTTCTTTTCAACATAGCCTGTAACTTTGTTAATGCAACAGCTGTGATCAAAGGTGCTGAAGGGTGGACATTTCATTGCTTCAAACAGGATACAGCCAAATAACTCATATTTGTTTTTCTTGTCAAGTACTCAGTGAATTTAAGCCTAACGTTCATTAGAAAGTAAAACCCTTTTTTGATTGTTTTCAAAACAGAGTTTCAGACACACACATACATACATATGCACATATCGGTGGATAAACTGTTGCTGTCTGCGAGACACTCACCAAGCTGCTCTCACACTTTTCCCCCTCAACACAACTGGGGAGAAAATAGGATGAAAAAGCTCCTGGGCTGAGGAAAGGACAAGGAGATGGCTCAGCAGTTACCATCATAGATAAAACAGACTCTACTTGGCAAATGATAATTTAATTTATTGCTAATTAATAATAGAGTAAGGTGTTGAGAAACAAAGGTGAAACTAAAAACACCTT
>NW_010218673.1:0-542 GCF_000695765.1 Mesitornis unicolor
GCCGCAGCTTCCTGAGCCCGCAGTGACACCAGCAGCTGCCCCTCGCCAGGGTGCGGGTGTGGGGTGCCAGTGCCACGACTGCCCGCGATGGACGGCTGCAGGGATGGACCGTCAATTCCAGAGGACCGGCGGAGAAAGAAAGAACCATCTGTAGCACGTCTGCCCAGGTGTAACGGCAGCAAGCCCAGGAACGCACCGGTTCTGGGCCAAACTCCGCATCGTGGCACACAGGGACTTGGGTGGTGTCAGCAGGGAGCTGGGACCCGCCAGGGGGAGGGGGGAGCCCAGCTCCCTGCTGGGACCAGCCTGCTGAATTCTGAGCTGGTGCTTTGACTGTGTTCAATAGAAGTCTAATTTGTATTCTTTTCCCTGCTTCACTTGCACATTGTTACGTGTAATTTCATTGCCTGCTGAGATCAAATAGCTTTGAGAATGGTCTGTTAAGCTTTCTGGGTTCTTCCTTGATACCGGTGGCTCAAGACATTGAGTGAAGTGCCAAAGAGGGTGCCAGTGTGTGGATGAGCACAACTGGGAGTTGGTTT
>NW_010218674.1:0-543 GCF_000695765.1 Mesitornis unicolor
TGAATAGACTTGCTCATGGGCTCAGGCTGGTGGTGTGACCACTGCACCCCAGCAACTGTTGGATAATGAGCTCCCTTCAGGCAGGCAGGTGGGAGATGATGCCCTTGTATTTCCTATTTCTGATGGAAGGCTGCTGTCCAGGCAGCGAGGAAGGGTTTTGTGATGAGCAACAACTGTCATTAAGCTGGTCATGCTGTCAATGTCTATGACCACTCACCATGTGCATCAGAATTTTTCATCTGGCTCACTTAATCTGACTCCCAGGGTCTGCTGGGGAGTCCAGATCCCCTTTGCAGCAGGGCTGAGTTCAGCGATGCTGTTGAACCAGTACCAGTCTGCTCCAGAACCCAGCTACAAATCCAGCCCTGTGCTAAAGATGAACAAGTCTCCTGGTGACCTTGTCTGCTCCAGCCTGAGATCTCCTGTCAGAGTCCCCTCTGCCCACCCAGAGCTCTTAATGACTTTTCATCATCTGAAGTTTTGAAGATTTGAAGATATGTACCTAACAGTACTGAACAGCAGGATGACCACGAGCCAGCAATG
>NW_010218675.1:0-544 GCF_000695765.1 Mesitornis unicolor
GTCCCTTCAACCCAAACCAGTCTGGGATTCTATGAGCTTCAGGGGAAAACACTGAGGAAGCCTTTCTACAAGCGTCAGAGCCTGCTTAACTCACTGCAATCCCCAGACATTTTGTATTTGCTAGACTGGAAGACAGACTGGGCTGAAGTGTGTTGGGTTTTAAGCATTAAATACGAACTACTCCGCCACAAACTTAGCAAAGTATTTCATTGCTGCCTTCTCCAACAGATTTGGTCTCTCCAGGGCATTATGATCTTCCACTGGAGCTGTCAACTTCCATCTCCCAGACACCATGCACAAACTACCCCAAATTATTTCTTGCCTTTGGGACAGCACCAGGATTTAGGGCTGGTTTGATGGTTAGCCTCGATCTTAAAGGCCTTTTCCAACCCAAAACCATTCTGTGACTCTACGATTTACAGCACGAGGTGCTGAGCCTCACCAAGAAGCGTCCCCCTCCACGCACGCCCCCTTCATCTTCAGAGGAAGCTTCAAGCAATTAGTGCCACAGAATCACAGCATCCCAGAACGTGAGGAGTTGGAA
>NW_010218676.1:0-544 GCF_000695765.1 Mesitornis unicolor
AGTGCCCAGCCCAGTGCTAAACCACGACACCCTTCTGCACCAGCGAGCTCTTGCGTGGCTCTGCTCACTTCTCGCTGTGCTTAATCACAGCCCCATTCACAACTGACACAACACAGGTTGCAGAGGCCACCAGTTGGGTCTCACCACCACAGCCTGGCCGGGACTCCTAGAGCCATAATTCAGCTGTGGACTGGTCAATACTTCACTTTCAAGCCTGCCCGGCCACCTCACCAACCTCCTGCTGCTTCTTCTCCCCTCTTAACACCCGTGCGCAGAGCCGAGCTGGCAGCAGGACAATGCCACCAAGGGGGACAGGAACTGCCAGCCCCTAGACCCCCCCCAGCTCCCCGCCACCACCACCATCACCTTCTCCGGGGGGGAGCTGTTGTAGCTGTTCAGCTGCCGGCACATCTCTGCCACGAAATGGCAAACCCAGGTGTTGTCGGAAATGGTTGCCAGCGTCTTCTGAAGGAACTGCGAGAGGAAGAGCTGTCAGCGCCCAAACTGGTCTGCTTTGAGCCAACCAGACCTGATCTTCTCTTCA
>NW_010218677.1:0-543 GCF_000695765.1 Mesitornis unicolor
CTGGGATGCAGCAGAACTTTAATGAGTTGAAGGATGGGAGAGAGGTCCTATGAGTGGGGACCAGGGTGCAGGGAGCACCAGGGGTAGCTGAGAGTCTCTGCCTCTTGGCCAGAGTGGAGTTTGCACCAGGCGTCTGCCTGCCCCTGAGAAGGAGAGGGGCAGCAGGTCCTTCCTTGGATTGGGCTTAGCAGGTGCTCAGAGCCTTGGGGAGCAGATGAAAACAGAGAAAAGACAGAGAAAAAGAGAGCGAGAAACAGGCAAGTTAGACAAGGCTGTGTTCTCAGAGAGCCCAGGTGCGCTTCTTCCTGCCTTCCTTTGCAGCTGCAGCCACGGATGCTCAGCTTCTCTGAAAGCAATGGCCAGGATCTCTGTGCTCAGTCCATTACCATCTTCTGGGTTCCTGGGGCTCCTTCTGCAGGGCCATCTGTGGCAGCTTTAACAGGGGAAGCATGTTCTGCCACAGTAGCGGCTGGTAATGCAGGAGAGGTCACAGCCCCCAGAGTTGATGGGCACTCTGTTACAGCTGAGGATGCTGCCAACAGC
>NW_010218678.1:0-544 GCF_000695765.1 Mesitornis unicolor
GTTGGAGAACAGTTTGAGCCCTGTGGGTCGAGGACAGGACTGCACCTGATCTCCTGTCCTGACCGAGTGACCTCCCAAGCTGCAGGAACACAGCAAAAGCAGCCATGGGAGCCCATCAGTGCAGACTTTGGTGCTGTTCTGGCACCTTCCATGGGTGGAAGCGGGGGAGCGGAAAAGAGCTGAGAAGTAAAGTTTTGCACTGGGGTATTCAATGATGCACCCACCACCAGAATTTCTGGGTGTCAGAAATAATGCAACACAGCCCTCAACCACAGTTTTGCTCTGATTTAATCTGTATTTCAAAAAATAGATTCTGAACCTTTCAGAAAGCAAGGAAAAACATTGTGAAATGCGAGAAGATAATTTCAGTGCATGTCGCTCCACCCTGCCACCAGTGCATCCTGAGGAGCATCCACCCACCTCCCCAGCCGGGCAGCACCACAAAGCAGCTTTACCCAGGCCCATCTGACTCCTTCATTCCACACAGCCCTGGACCAGTTGTGTAAGGCCAACCAGAGGCTGGGTTGCTGGCCCAGTAGCTCCC
>NW_010218679.1:0-543 GCF_000695765.1 Mesitornis unicolor
GGGGAAGCTTAACTGCTCGCACCGAGGGAAGGAACCAGAACAGAGAGGATCTGTACCCCGTGAGCCCAAAATGCGTCACCGGACCCGGGATACGCAGACCTGGACACCGGTGTCGCTGGCCATGGCAGCGGGGCTGGGCGGCGAGCCTGGAAAATCAACATTTCGGATCAAAAAACACCTCCTGCCAACTCCATCGCTGTGCGGAGTCAGGAACCGCCTGCAAAACGGACAGAACGCAGCTTTCTAGAAGCAGGGGTTTCTACGGGAAACCAACACTGAGTTGTCTCGAGGCTGGGTTCAACACTGAAAACTGCAGAAATGAGACCGTTTCACTGAAGAACAGAAATCAAGCCCGAAGAAAATTAAAACCCATGGCCACGGGAGGGAAGCGATGCACAGAACCGAGTGCCCAAAGCAGCCAATCTTCAGGAGACCAAACGTCCCCTTCCCCAAGGTGTTGGCATTCGGTTTCCTCACCAGTTACGTCCCCCTTGCTGGACCCCATCAGGTCCAAAACCTTCAATGGGTTCGTTCGGTTCAGCC
>NW_010218680.1:0-544 GCF_000695765.1 Mesitornis unicolor
CTACGATATTAGAACTTAGAGCCAAGAATTCAGAAGTCAGGAAAAACCCAGACTGAGTTACAACTACATGTGCAAGTACAAATTTTGTTGCAAATTACCCCTAAATTTCCATTCTGCACTTTTAGGAAAGATAAAAGTTTTCTTTTTGAGAAAAACACTTATTTTTCTAAGACTGAGAAAACTGAGAAGATGCACAGTTGGAAATGTACTTATGCATGGATCTTCAAAGTAGTTAGACACCTAAACAAAGAGCACTCACCCTGACTTATTTACCTTGCTTAAACCACAGCTCCTGAGAACAAAGCCTGTTATGCATATCTACAACACTTAGAGTCGGAGCGTAATTCAAGTTGGAGTCAAGGTATTCTAGCAAAATAAGATAATGTCTCCTACTTTGCACAGATGGCACATCACAGGAAATCTCACTCTTACTTGTACCAGAAAGATGACAAACATCTTTGGATTACTGAAAAAGTGTTGAGAGGGAAACTAATAATAAAACTTTGCCATGACTTATCTTTCAACAACATGGAAGTAAAAAAAA
>NW_010218681.1:0-544 GCF_000695765.1 Mesitornis unicolor
AGGCAGCATGGGTTTATGAAAGGCAGGTCCTTGAGGGCAGGGAGGCTGCATCTGCCAGGGATGCCCTCTCCTGCTTCACTGCTTGCACCTGGGCTGTGCTATGGCACCAACACTGAGCCTCCTCCACTCCAGTGCATGTTGACAGGGCAATGGCACAACGACCTGGACTCCAACATGACCATTGGGGTTGTGAATGAAAACGGCAGGTCCTCCGGCAAGTTCTCCACAGATTTGAGAAATAACGAAGTAGAGTACAATTCACTGATGGTGGGGTACCAGAACCTCAAAAGCAAGGACAGTCATCCCACCTTTGGCTTCACCGTCAAGTGGAGCTCTGGAGGTAGTTCTTGCTTCCCAGCCTCCCTGTCATGCCCTCAGTGGTCTCTTTCCTTACTGGTGGTGTCCTCCGTGGTCCCCACCCTCCCTGTGTTGTACCCAGATTTCCCCTGGTCTCCCTGTTATTTCCCCAGAGCTCCCCTGCCCTATCTGGGCTGTCCCCAGAGGTACTCTGCCTTCCCTGTGGTGTACTCCATGGTCCCCTGTC
>NW_010218682.1:0-544 GCF_000695765.1 Mesitornis unicolor
GCAGAGGGGCAGGAGAACCTCTCTACCCTACTAACAACACCCCTTTCAGTCAGCTCAAGACGCACACGGGCAGCATTCCACACACCTTTAGGGAGGTGATGAACCTTCTCAACCAACGGCTGTACAAAGCTGAGCCTGAACAGCAAGATAGGACGATACCTGTGACCCTTCCCAAGATGTAGGAACCTGGAAGGGGCAATTTCCAGCCTGTAATGGCTGGAGACGTCTCGTCGTGCTGATATCCAAATCTGAGAGTGCTGCTCAGGTCCACATCCATTTTCACATCAGCCAAAGGTCCTGCACGCCTGTCACCGAGTCTGGGTGACTCCCACCATCACATCCTGCTGTGCCTTAACAAAAATATGAAGAATTCCTCCTAATGCCTCAGCTCTGCAAGGCCTTACCCTGCATGGCCTTGTTCATCTGCAGGGCACACCATTGGGCTGGGTGATTCGTGAGCTCTCAGCACTGATGGAGGATGTCTGATGGTACAGCTGATGTGACCCAGCTTTCTTGAACCCAACTTGCTTGAACTCAACTTATT
>NW_010218683.1:0-544 GCF_000695765.1 Mesitornis unicolor
CTCCCGTCCCGTTTCTGACACACTGCCCATGTGGGTGGGGAGGCCACCAATGAACACTTGATCCCCTGGGGCAGCCGACCACACTTCGCTGCTCCAAACCCCTTGTGGGATGGACTGCTCCAGCTCTCTTAAAAACAAGGCCCCTGTGGCCAGTGGCCAGCTTGCTGTTCTGGGTACCTTCCACCACACTGAGGGTCACCCCAGTGTACAGCGTTTATCAGTTCCCATTGCTGAGGCTCTGCTAAGATGTCCTGGCTTTCCAGCCTTGCGACAAATGCAACGCCACTGAGTGATGCCAAAGCAAGGGGAGGGCTACAGGAGGGGATCTGCAAAATGACACTGTTACTGCCATTTGGACCGGGTTGTCTTTCCCCTTCATCCTCAAGCTTATATTTGCAACCAGGAAAGAAGCACATGCCTGATACACAGTCCACAGTCACATGAGAGCATGGCAGCTTCTGTGGCAGCCCCAGTTAATTGGACAAACTATGGTAAACCAAAAAAGTACTGTGCTCACCACTGCACAACTCAAGAGAAACCCCAA
>NW_010218684.1:0-542 GCF_000695765.1 Mesitornis unicolor
CTCTCCAGAGAGGTGCATTTTGAAAGGGCAAAACCAACATTCACAAGTTGCAACAAAAGAAATGCCAGCTGTCTCTGTGGGAAAAGAAGTGACAGTGGGCACGGTGTAGCCCTGGAAGAGCTGCCCAAGAGACAGTGACCTCTCCAACAGTGGCAGTGCTCAGAATTCGACAGGGCAAAGCCCAGAGCTTCCTGAGGCGTATGGGAGGTTTGGTCTGCTCAGAGCAGGAGGTCAGACCAGAGAACCTCCAGGGGTCTCTTTTAACCTTTGTTATTCCAGGATGTACTGACTCACTTGGGCCCTTGATCAGCCACTCTAAGGGAATGTCTGGGAAGGCAGCAGCAGCAGCATGAGATTCCACAGAAGCACCAGTTTTTCTGGGGGAAGTACTACAATGTGTGGAAAAGCCCTTGAAGAAAGCAGCACTCTGGGAGGAAAGAGGCCATGAGCTCTGGTATCCCTGGCACGCCTCAGACTGGGGCACTGTGTCCACTGAAGGTGACTCACGTTTGCCTGGAGTTGAGGGTTTTCCCCAACTCTTC
>NW_010218685.1:0-545 GCF_000695765.1 Mesitornis unicolor
AGAAAATTAATTCTTTCATTCTACCTCAGCAAAACCAGGACAAGTGGAAGAGGGGGGTAGCACAGAGCTACACATGCTATAGGTACCAGTACTCACTGCTCCATCACCGTGCGGTTTGGGCACAAGGCATAACTTGGTCAATTGGTTCTGTTGCAAACCAGGACGTACAAACTGTTACAGGCTTGATTCATTAACCTTACCACAATGCTCCTCCTTTGTAAGCAAGCACATTCAGAATTAATTTGGGTACCTCGTCATGTTGACATGATCATAAAAGCATTCAAGGGTGACCTGGCACATTAATGGTGCTGTAAAATACCAGTTACAGTTTAAAAACAAACCAAAACAAAGCAATGCAGAACAAATAAAATCTCAAGAGAGGATCAAAGATCTGGGTGATCCTTTAGCAGCACATGGTAAGGTGACTTCAATTGCATAGCATTGGACCAGGACTTTAAAGACCATGTATATAGATATATAAAAATATATATGAAAATAGATATATAGATAAGTCTATATTTAAAAGCAGAACTTAATACTGCTTC
>NW_010218686.1:0-545 GCF_000695765.1 Mesitornis unicolor
TAGAATTAGCAGACATTTAAATGTTCCTTAAAAGACCATCAAACATGCTGTAATAAGCCCCAAAACGTGACACAGATAACTTTTTTTAGAGTGCATCTGTTCTGAATTCCAGGTACACAAAGCAATCCATAATAAAACAATTCTAAGAAGTTTATTATGAAGACAGCTTGCCAAATAATTTTCTTCAACAGAGAAGCTGTCAATTAGAGCAAGATAAAATATGATGGTGCTGCGAATACTTGCCTTAGAAGCTATGCCAATCTTTGTCTAAATTTGTCCTTGCACACATTCAGCTAGGATGAGATGTCATGACAATAGCTGTATTTTAGCCACTGTTTCTTCTACTTTCTTGTCTATCTAGAAGAGGACTACACTGTTCTCAGCCATATAAATATTGCATTGCCTGTGAAAAGAATGAGACTAGTCAAGTACTCTGATGTCTTCTCAAATATCCAGGTGTCAATGTTTAAGAACAAGTAACAGCATGGAAATTAAAAGGATTTGTTTACCAAAGCACTTTAATCACAGATACATGCAATTTTATG
>NW_010218687.1:0-545 GCF_000695765.1 Mesitornis unicolor
GCGATGCTCTACCCCCCCCCCGCTACTCTGTAAGCACAAGAAGACCAAGTCCTCTCCGCCGTGACGGGTGCTCGTCCGGGCAAGGCGCCCCCCTAGAAAAGGCCTCCGTGCTCCTACGAACCGACCCAGGCACAGGGAAGGGCAGAAGCTCCTCATTTCCGTCCTCCTGCTGCTCAGAAGTGAACCCTCCTGACGTCCTGCGTGGCGGCCGACCTCTTACAGCTCCCGCACAGGATCGACGACGGAGACTTCTGCTTCTCGGCCAAGCAGGGGCGACAGACGAGGTGGCCGCAGGGCAGCTGGTAAACCGGCTCCGTTTTGAAATAAGAGGAGAAGGTTTTGCCGCAGGAAGAGCATCCTTGGCTCTGGCTGCTCCTGCCGTGCTCTGTGGAGGTGACAGGAGAAGTGGCTTGGTCATGGGGGGGGACACAAATCCACGCTGGGCCACCCCTTATGTGCCCAGTTGTTGAGGTTTGGGCAGTTGTGCTGTCACTTACGGCTCCTCCCTGCCCGGGGAGGGGAATGGGGCACAGGAAAGGAGACCC
>NW_010218688.1:0-545 GCF_000695765.1 Mesitornis unicolor
AAAAAGGAAAAAGGAAAAAGGAAAAAAAGGAGGAAAGAAAAAATAAAAAAGGAAAATTAATAAAAAATAAAGGCAAAAAATAAAAAGACCTAACTTTACCCACAGTGCATCTGCAAGAGCAAACTCAATGGAGCTAACACTTTCAGAATTTAAGATTTCACTGAAAGGTTAGCAATTAAAGAAATTAAAGAACACCTTTCACACATACATTGTACGTACTATAAAAATCTCATGCCTGATGATATCTTCTTTTCTAACTGAAACTGCATAAAAGCTGACTAAGGCCATGTCACTGGTCAGTATCACTGGAAATCCTGTATGTAACACAGAAACAACAAGGAAAAAAAAGTAAGGAAAAAAATAATCTGTTCACTTTCCCTTCCTGATCACCTGGGAAAGCTGTAAACATCAGCGGCAATCACTACTAATGCAAGTTCTTTCCTAGTATTACTGCCACAATAATAAGACTATACAGATATCCAATGGGAAAAATTCCTCCAAAACCAGATACATAAATTAGAAACCTTCTCCACAGATACATGATA
>NW_010218689.1:0-545 GCF_000695765.1 Mesitornis unicolor
GATCCTCCTGACCAGTTTTACTAGATTCCTTTTTTTTACCTTACAAAACACCATGTTTTCAACTCATTTCTCACTACTAAAAAGTTTTTCACAGCATTGATTGAGCATTTCTCTCATTTAAACTCCTATACTTGTAAAATGAAGTCCCCCAGTGATGACTTCTAATGAGAGTAATTTGGGGTGAACAAAGCCTCTGGTGACAAGGTGACAGATGGGACACGGGGCAGGACAGCTCCATTCTGCAGATGTGGGCTCCTGTACATGCTCTGTGGTCAAACAGACCAGTATGGCTCCATTTATCCCAGTACCAGTCCTGTCTCAGCATCCCCTGGACACCTGGGTCGTTCATGCTTGGGATCTTCCTTAATCAGGCCTCAATTTTTCCATGAAAACCGGGCCTCAGTTCCTCCTGGGGTAAAAACACAGCTTTTCCTCAGAAATCACCCCAAATTCTACTCATAAAAATGAGGTTTTGTTATTGAGGAGATGCGAGCGTGTCGTTTTCAGAGCTGCATTTGTGGCCCCATCGTGACCATCAACGTGAG
>NW_010218690.1:0-545 GCF_000695765.1 Mesitornis unicolor
ATTACGACAAAACCGAATTAGTGAAGGTAATGTTTTTATTGTCTTAGAGCACTTCCTCTCACTGTTATTCGTGTGTCCATTATGGAGATGTATGTGTGCACTCTGGACATCACGCTTGTCTAGCATTCCTCTTTACTGCTTAGTGGCCCGTGTTTCAAGGCATTGTCATTTATAATATAAAGGACACAGCTGTACTCAGCTGATGCAGTGGTCGCAGGCTGTGATGCTCACAAGTGGAGAAGCAGGCCTCGGAAGTGGAGTGACGGGCGAGAGCCTCCTGGGATGGCAGCCATCGAGGAAAGGGGGTGTCCCTGCAAACTGCCCCGTTTATAGGAAACGTGATGTTTATGGTGGGGAATAATTTCACTGGCCAGCTTGGGGTCAACTGCCGTGGCTTTCGCTTGCCTCAGCTTCTGCACCAGTTTAGCTCAAAGCTGCTAAAGGCTTTGATCACCACATTGCCACTGCTGGACAAAATCTAACACCATGTGTCCTGTCAGCTTTGTTCCCATGACATCGGGTACTGTAGTCCTTGCAGAAATGCA
>NW_010218691.1:0-545 GCF_000695765.1 Mesitornis unicolor
GTTCTTCTCTTGCAGGTTCCAGAGCAGCCCCCAGGAAGAGCAGGTTGGTGGTTTTCTTGCTTTGAAACGCTGCAGGGTGTGGGTACTGGGGGAGCTCCTGGGTCACTGCAGCAGCTGCCTTGTCCCAAATACCCTGAAGTTTGTCCTGGGGTTTTTTCCCCTCATTTGGCTGCGGAGTCCATAGCAGCAATGGTTCCTCAGTGGGAAAGAGCTGCTTGTCTCAGTATAAGGGCTTTTAGTTGGTGGTGCTGCACCTGCCTGAGTTCATGTTGTGTTATTAAACTGATATGATTGCTTTGCCCCATGCCTTTTCTGGGTTGGGTCACTAGAAAGAGCAGTGAAAGCGTAATATGATCTAGTATTTGTGAAAATGGTGGTGTTTAACCTCCTTAATGAGATGCTCTAACACTTGCTTTGTGTCCTGTCTGCTGGGATTTCCTGCGTGTCAGCTCTTTTTCACGCTGAAAAAGATGTTCAGTTCCTGCCTTGTTGCTGAGCCTGCAGCTTTGGAGCTGGTGCAGCTGCAGCTGGTCCTGCAAATGCAC
>NW_010218692.1:0-546 GCF_000695765.1 Mesitornis unicolor
CCTGATATAGACAGTAAATACTAAAATAAAATTATAGTTAATGGGACATTGTATCCAATTCCTTTCCCTGAATAACAAGTGATTATTTAATAGAGGCTTGAAAACTTTTCATTATAACAGTACCCATTGGGCTCTGATACGTCACACAATGATTAACACAAGCTCTTCACAAGCTTTCCGGGTTTACATGCCTTGTACATCACCATTGCAATTGTTTATAAACTTTTTTTCCCTTAGCCCCACAGAATACGGGCTTCTTCTTCCCTATTTTCTTCTGAGACCTCAGTCCACAAGCATCTGAGCACAAAATAGTAAAGACACTGTGCAGGCTAAGGAAATTCACAGGGGATAATCTGCATTTTTTCCTCATTTGACTGACTCTATTTAACCAGGCATTCATCTATAAAGAGCTTTGGTACCTTTACAATAAGACCATGCTGTATATTTTTTTAAAAAGTTCTCTGGCCTCTGACTTTCAAGCTCAGAAATGTTCACATTTAGTCCCAGACCAGCAATACTTCTGCTGAGTACCTAGAGCTCTGCTGA
>NW_010218693.1:0-546 GCF_000695765.1 Mesitornis unicolor
CTGCAGAGCCTTCCTCCCCTCAGTCAGATCAGCACTCCCTCCCAGCTTAGTTTCATCTGTGAACTCACTGAGTTGTGCCCGTGTCCTTGCTCTGGTGCGTGGGATGCTCTGTTTCCTGCTCTGCTCCCTGCAGAAAGGCTGCGGGTACCACCTGGACCTTTTCATGGTGGCCGTGATGCTGGGGGTGTGCTCCGTGATGGGGCTGCCCTGGTTCGTGGCTGCCACCGTCCTCTCCATCACCCACGTGAACAGCCTCAAAGTTGAGTCTGCCTGCTCGGCGCCGGGAGAACAACCCAAATTTTTGGGGATACGCGAGCAGAGAGTCACCGGCTTGATGATCTTTGTGCTCATGGGCTGCTCTGTCTTCTTCACGTCAGTGTTAAAGGTAAGAGGAAAATACACAACGCCAAACAATCACCACCGTTTTGGAGGTTACACCAAAGCAGTCCCCTCTCTCCAGGCCTGAGTAGTTGTGGGGTGGAGGATGAGGAGGATCCCAAACTTTGAGACCTGCCCCTGTCATGGTTTAGGGCTGGGCTGGGCACT
>NW_010218694.1:0-544 GCF_000695765.1 Mesitornis unicolor
GCTCCTTCCTCCTGACACTCGCCCTTTTTATTTATTAAATTTACTTAATATTTATTAAATCTACTTAATATCCTACATAATTTCCAGTTTTATGCAACATTACATCCACATGGGTGTGATTCATGTATGTCCTGGCAAAATTCAAAATTAAAATATACAGCATGTAAGATATTCCATATCAAAACCACATCTAATTGTGTTCTTTATCAATTTATAAATTCATATGATAGAATAGTAATTCCCAGACTGCTTTCACTGTTAACCTTTCAAAAATTTTGAAAAGGGGAAGTGCTAGATGACGATGGAGATATTGCAACAATTTGGCTCAAGTTACCTACAAAAACACCTTACAATTTTTAATTTACCACAGAATTGGTTATGATGGAATTGCAATACTCAGTATTGGAAATACGAAGCTTAGGAGTATTTAAGACAGCAAAATATCTTCCACACATCACATATACTGGCTACACCATATACTTGTTCAGATACAAAGCCACTGGTGTTTACAAAGAACTGCTCAGATGTTTCCAATTTTATTAAA
>NW_010218695.1:0-538 GCF_000695765.1 Mesitornis unicolor
ACACTGCAACTTGAAGGAGCCACGTATGTTCCCCAGCCAATTCCACCAAAGGTGGCAACACTTCAGGGCCCTCAGATCACACCGGCTCCTTGCCACTCTGCTGCACGCCCATCTTCTGCTCGCCAACCCAGGGGGGACCATCAGCCCCTCCTCTCCCAGCTCCCAAAGCAGCCACGCTCCTCTGGAGCCAAGCCCCAGTCCTGGGCATCTGCCTGGCACTCCGGTTTCAATGCAGTAATGCCTTGTTTTGCAGACCACTGGCCAAAATTTAAGGATGAAAGTATTTACTTAAAAATCAGACTTGTAAAAATAGTACAAAGTTTCCAAAAAAACCAACCAAACAATAAAATACATCAAGGTTATACTTCCTAGCCCAGCATCTTGCTTATCTTCCTCTGGTTAGGCTACAGGAAAGCACTGTTAGCTTTAAATGGTGCCCCTTCCTCCTGCCGTGTCCTGGAAAGGGGCTGAGGACAGAAAGCAATTCCCAAGACACTTGCACTTTATCATTGTGCCCTTGAGCCAAGAAGGCCAACGC
>NW_010218696.1:0-546 GCF_000695765.1 Mesitornis unicolor
TCTCTTTTGGATCTTCCTAGTTGAGTAGAATGTTCTGAATTGGGAAGGGGGGAAGTGAGGGGGGGGAACCAAACAAAAACAACTCAGGAAAAAGATAGTAATCTTAATGTAGCTTTTCTGCTTTATCTTTGTTCAGATAGAAAGTCAGATGCCATAGAAAAATACTATACTGTCAAGCAGTAAGTCTGGCAGTTAGAGAAGGAAGTGGATAGTGTATTTATTAATGTTTACCAATGACACTAAAGAAGTTCTGAAAATAAAAATTACAGATTTGAAGATCTCTAATTGGTATTTTAATGTACTGGGGGAGTCCTGGCAGTCTGTAACAGATTGGCCTTTGTAACAGTAGATGAAACTGAGTATGAGTAACAACATTAGTGTATAGGTAGACAGTAACCAAAATTGATATGAACTTTGAACTAATACAAACTTTTAATAACAAGACTGTTTTGAGAAGCTTGGTGATCTCCCATTGTACTGCAGCAAATGAGAAGAAAAAAACATATTCATAGTATCTATATAAAAAAGGATAAAAGAAAGAATAAA
>NW_010218697.1:0-546 GCF_000695765.1 Mesitornis unicolor
AGTTATGCACTGGGCCTAAACCACAACACTCTGGTTGACTGTGCTCTGTGCAGAGCCCTTCTGTGATCCTGTCTGTCCGGATACAGCCGTGTGCCTAAACTCCTGAAAAAGGCAGCAGCTAAGTAGGTGCACTAAGAGCTCTAATAATCCTGTGGTACAGTGCAGAGTCATCTTCACTTAGACTTGTAGCCCTTTCTGTTCCTGAGTGAAATTAACCTATTATCCTACTGCTAATCTTTTCCACTTGGTAGGAAGCTATGAAACATGGAAATGCACCTCATCTGAGAGAGATGAAAAGGTCCTTTTTAATGGGGAAAAAAAAAAGAGACTTCAGACCTAATCTTTAAATCTCTAATGATATTTAGCACACAGCAAAAACAATTTCATTAGCATTACTTAAAAACCTCTATTGAGGAGGCAATTTCCAGATTAAATTAATAACTCAGAGATGACTGTGAAAGCCTGAGTAGAGAGTCAGATGTTTTACTTCCATGTCATCCCTACATAATTTAGAGAACAACAAATAACTGGAGAGCAGCGTAGGGG
>NW_010218698.1:0-544 GCF_000695765.1 Mesitornis unicolor
ATTTTTACATGGAAACTATTTCTACATAAATATATTTTTACCAGTTTAATCAAGTCCTAACACTGACTACTTGACAAGGAAAAACATCCATCTTTGCCTCATCATTAGGAAGTCAATTATGCTAACCATCAAATTTACATGGATAAAAATTGCTTTAACTTGGCAACTTTTATATACAGGTGACAAACACTCTGGGGAACTTATTTTGGGCAAAATAATCCTGTACGTTAATGAGGGCACAATTTTTCCCTCACTGCAGTCAGCAATAACACATCTGTACGCTTCAGTAACGCAGAACTCCATTAAAAGAAAGGAAATGACTCAGTAAGCTCCAGTGAAAACAGCAGGGATGCATTGGGATGGGATGATGGGGATTAAAGACAGGACATAAAGAAGAATCTTCTTGTCATGGAGAAAAAACCAGAGGTTTTCAGGTCAGCTGACCAACAAAATTGTTCCATACCATAAATGTGGCACTCACTATAAATTGAGTTTACTGGGGGCTCCCTCTTTACCGAATCACAGAATCACAGAACGTTAGGGA
>NW_010218699.1:0-546 GCF_000695765.1 Mesitornis unicolor
CTTTCTGTGTCACACCTTCTGAGAGTGAAGGCTTGGAGTTCCCACTCCTTCATCAAGGTTTGTTCTTCAAAGTCTCATGTTTATCTAGAAGCTAAGACTCTGGAGAACAGCACTGCAGTTTCTCTTACCTGCCTTGAGGTGTCTGTGGTGCATATGTATCTATCTAAGTTAGGTTTCTATGTTCCTGTGGTCTAATCACTGTGTGGGTGCAATACAAAACGGGGTGTAATTAATCTCATCAGAAATTATGCTTAAATATGGTCAGAAGATTTTTCCCCTGGATGCTATTGATAATAGTGTTAGGTTTCATTCATCTGTAGTGGGAACCCAGATAACTTGTATGGATAGGTATTGATACCACAGCTATCTTTAGCCAGGGGTGAGGAATCTCACCATGGTTTTTATTTCCCAGTGTTTTCCTGTGGAGTGTACAGTGATCAAAGATTTCTCTTGCAATATAAATACGGGTTCATTGAGGATGCATGTGAACAACCCAATCTGGTGGTGATGAAGGTTTGAATTACTGTCAAGTTCACCCTCTGAAAG
>NW_010218700.1:0-547 GCF_000695765.1 Mesitornis unicolor
CCCACTCCAAAAGTTTCAGTCCTCTGCTATCACCTGTGTGGGAGTTGGGATGCAGCACCAGACCTGCTCTGTGCTGCTTCTTCTGTGGTCCCCCCTGGCTCTCCTAGGTCTAAGGTGCCACCTAAGCAGGCCAGGCAGGTGGTACTGTCCCAAAAAAAAAACCAAACCCTGTGTGGTTTCTTAGACCTTTTGCTCTCTTGCAGGCATGGAGCAGTGGAGAAAAGCCGGGAAGGAGCTGAGCTTCAGGCAGAAAAGCAGAGTCAGGCATATACTAGAAGAGACCCAACCCCGAGCCGGGGATGGGTTATCTTTTGCTCATGTGCCCAAGCGAGCTCCCGTCCTTTCCCTGGCTGGGGCCGGCTTTTCACAAACGCAAGAGGAAAGTGGCCTCTGGTGGAGGAAAGCTGCGCTGCACGGAGCGCAGGTCACATCTCTGCATCCCAGCGCGATGCGGACCCGGGGTGGGACCAGCAGTGCCCCGATGTGCGCCTCGTCTCCCTCGTCTCTACTTCATGTCCCGTCTTTTAAATCCCTCCAGGGATGGGGA
>NW_010218701.1:0-546 GCF_000695765.1 Mesitornis unicolor
TCTCTACTGCAGAACTTGCCCTTAGAAACACCTTTTACTGCCTTTAAAGAAACAAGACTCAGAGGTGAGAGGCTTGGAGCTGGGGGGAGGACTCCAGCCCAGCTCATCTGACTCCTGATTCTTTTCACTCTCTCCCTGATTTGTGTGCTGCTCTCTCTCGAGGTGCCACAGAAAAAGCTACCGTAGAAATTTCCTATTGACCACTTGATTAGTAACAAGATGGATAATGCCCTCCATGGGTGCTGCACAGGCAACATCCTTGGCCAACCCTACAACACGCCCCACATGGCCTCTCCAATGACCAGCTGCTTCACTACCACTGTGGGACGTGCTTGGGGGATGCAAAATTGGTCTGTGAGGGGCGCCAGGGTCACCAGCGGCAGCGGGAGCTACGTAACTGCTCGCCGTACTGGACATGCAGAAGCAAGACAGATTCCCACTTACCTCCTCCACTCCCAAGGTGAGGGGCTCTGTCTGCATGAACGACATCAGTTCCTTGGTCCACACTGGGTTCTGAGTCCGTGCAGCACCTTTCAGCTCCGCAGC
>NW_010218702.1:0-546 GCF_000695765.1 Mesitornis unicolor
TTACCAAGAGCTTCTGTACATCAGGCTATTATTGCAGTGGCACATGCCTTATTAGTTAAACTAGATTTTAAGGTTGGGATTTGTAGAACTAATTAATTATAGTGGACTTCTTTGTGTTTCCCGATTATTTAAAAATGTGTTCATGCTCTCTTCCAAATTAAAGTACTTACATTGTTCTGCTTGCACTTCTAAGTGAGTAGTGGCTAAGTCAAGAATAAGATCATATTCTACAGTTTCTGTACCCTTTCAAGAAACTAGTGTATTGTTAAAATTGTACAAGCTTCTGACTTGCTGTAGTATTTTACTGGGATTGGAACTGTGGCCATTGATGATGATTGTTGATGATGTTGTTAACAGGATCTGTTAAGCAGACTGTATGGGGCTATAGACTAGATGAATCTGTTTTCAAAAAGCATTTCTATTGAAATAACAATGAGAGGGATCACAGGACTGATCTTTGCCACACAGAAATTAGGATGACAACTACAGTGTATTTTGGCTGGTTTGTTTTGGTTTTTGGTTGCTGTTGTTGTGGTTGTGGGGATT
>NW_010218703.1:0-548 GCF_000695765.1 Mesitornis unicolor
AAAAAAAGCATGTGGCTTTACTAAGTACATTGTCACTACCCCGTGGTGCAAAATTTTACTAGAAACGTCTCTATATGACTAAATTGATGCATCTGGCTCATGCCTCTACTTGCTTGCCAGAATGCATAATACCAGACTTCAAGGACGTTCAAAGTCAGTCTCTGCAGCAGAAAAACTGCTTCTTTAAGATTGAAGTATATGTGGTAGCCAGTACCTGAAACTCCCATGCAAGTGAGAAGTATTCCTCATTTCTGCCCTGCTGTTGACATAGAAGAGACCTAAGGGACCTAACACAGCTTTTCACATCAGAAATTCCTGCTTCTGTGGTTTCTGAATGAATTTGGTGACTACAGGCAGAGAATAAAATGTGTTTATAGTCACTGTTGCATAAATTAATCCCCGCTCTTTTGCTCCTTGTCTTCAGTAGGCAAATTCCCTGAGAGGTTCTTGAATCTACACCTTGGACCTGCTGCAGCCCATCTAAGTCCCCGTGTTTTCCAAGCAGCTACTGAAAACTTCCAATCCGTGTGAGTGAACAGGCTAAAAAC
>NW_010218704.1:0-548 GCF_000695765.1 Mesitornis unicolor
TGACCTTCTTTCCAGCTTGTGTGTCCTTGGTGTTAGAGGTAAGAACAATTTCAAGACAACATCAACCTTAAAATTCAAACCCTGTGCTTCTTGTAGGCTATACATTTCTTCATGGAGTTATATGTCAACTTGTTTATCTTCTCTTCGAAATGAAAAGAGGGAATGTGCAAAAAGAGTTACGGTGGTTCAGTTGATAACAGTAACTTGTTAATGCCACTGTAAATGAATCCCTCGCAATAGTAGGAGTTCTAATCTAAAGCATCGTAAATTAATTATATTGTAAATTACTGGCTATTAGAGTTTTTCACTATTTAAAGTCTAACCCAAGCTAAACAGTAGACTGTAGGCTAACTCCTTTGGTGGTAGTTTCTTCATGATTAAATAAAAATACAGCGTTGAAGCTCACTTGTTGATTCTTGTAATATGTACTAAATAGGACCTGTTTTTAAATTTGTTGCTTTTGCAGCTTTCGAGAGAGAGTCGTGAAGGACGACCTATATGGCAGCTTAGCCACTTTGCTCGTGTTCTGGAAGAAGAAGAAAATAAAC
>NW_010218705.1:0-548 GCF_000695765.1 Mesitornis unicolor
TCCCTTCCAGCTCCTCATATTCTGTGATTCAATCCTCTTCCCATACCTTAAGGTGACTTTCGGTTCTTTCCCACAGCAGCACATTTCAGCAAAGTGCAGTTCTAGTATTGAAGTACTGAAAATAGGGGAGAGAAGGAACTTTCATTGACTTGAGTGGGCTTTGGATCAAGTTGTGAACAAATTAACATGACAATAACAGGAATCTTCATGTTTTTCCTGTAAGGGGAAACTAATGGGGATCAAAATATCCTCACTAGTCTCAGCTTCCTTTCCCCATCCCCATTTAAAGAGAAGAAAACATGGATTAGAGAGCGCTAACAGCAATTTTTGGCTCAGCCATCAAGTTCTCCAGACACTTTTGGGTCTTTTGGGGGTGGCAAACTAATTCAGAACAAATCCAAGAATAACTACTTGGAGCTAATCTAACAACACTGAAAATCAGGCACCTTTGCATACACACACACCACATCAAATTGTTACTGCAACACTGATGTGCTGCTGAATAAATAAGTACAAGTGCTTAAGCACAGCAATTAATAAGTTATAGT
>NW_010218706.1:0-548 GCF_000695765.1 Mesitornis unicolor
CATGGAAGTCAGATAAAGAAGCTACAGAGTTACTTCTGGTGCCAGTCATTTCACATACGGGAAGACAAAACAAAAGCATTGTGCATTTCCTGTACAACAGGAGACAAATACACCTTTTTTGTTTACAAAACCTCTGTATATCCACTGAAATCACAGCTGATAGGGCTAAGACATCCATCTCTCACATTTTTTGCCTGACTTGCTCTGAAAGCAGCAAGTACCAATTGATTTGCTTTTCCTCCATTTATAAAACCTACTTAAAATACCAAAGGAGACCTGTATCATACCTTCATTCCATTTCCTCTTAGAAGGAAAGTGGGAGGGGAAGAGAACAAGCACACAAGCCAGAAAGGAAGGTACGGCTCTCCCCTTAGACGAAGATATGAGGAAAATACTGCTGTCTGATTTATGACCTCCTCATATTGCTGGTTGTCAGACCTTAGATCCTCCCAGAACATATAAACAATGCGTACACAAACCAAGTAATTTTCAGAGTGGATTAATTCCCATGGTTTGAGGCAAATGCAAGCAGCACTGGATTAACACAT
>NW_010218707.1:0-548 GCF_000695765.1 Mesitornis unicolor
CTACAGGTAGAGATTTATTCTCCACTAAGAAGAAAAGTGTGTTTCGGGAAAGAGGAGATGATGAGGCTTTGGCTGCGTGTAATGAGGAGATGATGACGTTTTGGACTCCTCTGTTCCTTCCCTGAGATGTTGCATACAAAGTCACTCACCTTCAGCGTGCTGGGGAGCAGGCGAGCTGTGGGAATCCCCTGGAACAAGAAAGTGGGTTCACCGACCTTCCTGAAGCTTTCATGGGGGCTGGAAGTAAGTTCACCCCTGCTGCTGCTGCTCATTAATTACTGATTTTGGCACTCAAAAGATACTTTACTTGAATTCTTCTGTGGTAAGAGCAGCTGTATAAGAAATTGCACAAACTGAGATGTAAACGCGGACCTTGGCAAATAAAATCAGGAGCGAAGAACACATTCTCCAAGATGGTATCTATGGAGAGTGAGACAGAGGGTTTATATTGAGATGTTGAGAATAAAGAAAGGACAAGAGCTAGTTAGTTTTTTTTTCTCTTCTGAGTTCCCAAATGTATAAAGCATTAATGGTGTTTTGAATTCTGG
>NW_010218708.1:0-549 GCF_000695765.1 Mesitornis unicolor
CCAGATGTCCCCATTACCCGGATGTCCCTGGGTGTCCCCATCACCCCGCACCCCCGCTGTGTCCCCGTGTCACCTGTTTGTTCATGAAGCAGTAGATGATGGGGTTGTAGACGCAGGCGCTCTTGGAGAAGAAGGCAGGGATGGTGACCAGGCGCAGGTCCAGGCCGTGGTTGCGGTTGTTCACCATGTACATGGCCAGGGCGGCGTAGGGGACGTAGCAGAGGCAGAAGGACCCCACCATCACCACCACCATGCGCGACACCTCCCGCTCCGCCTTCTGCGTCGTGGCCGACTCCTGCTGCTGCGCCGCCACCTGCGGCAGGGACACACGCGGGGACAGGGTCCAACCGGGTCCTGGGTGGGCGTCCTGTCCTCCTGCACCCACCTCCTGCCCCTGCAGACCTTGCCCATCCACCTCTCATCCTTCATCCTTCATCTCTCGTCTCTCCATCCTCCATCCAATCACTCCTTCCCTTCAATGGTCCATGCCTCCATGTTTCCACCTTTCCATCCACATCTCCTTTGAATCCTCCCTCCCTCCATCTCTCC
>NW_010218709.1:0-549 GCF_000695765.1 Mesitornis unicolor
TAAAGGCTCCTACTGTTTTATCACATAAAGAGGAAGAGTTTGTTGTAGTCACAGAGGTTGTTCATGCTACTGTTGGATGGAAATGCTATAATGTTTCTGCAATCCTTAGCTAGTCTTGCAGGCTACAATAGGATACAGGGGCGAGATAATTTGAGATGCTGCAGATTGCCATGTTTGGGTCTCAAATCTCAAGTGCTATCAGCCAGGCATTTCTGACAGGTACTTAATTCACTGCTACTAAATTAAACTAAGAGCATCTACAGATGTTGTTTGTCTATTTGGGGGTGTTTGTGTGTGTATGTATGACAACTCATACCTTGCCTTCTACTCAGCTGAGTCCTCCTCCGCTAATTTACTAATGGAGGAAAAGATTACATTTCCTCTAGATTTTCAAGGTGTTTTGTTCATTTTTTTGCTTCCAATGAACTTCCTCGAAAGAGAGGCTGAGAGAGTGTTGCAGGAAAAGCCGTGTTTGCTGAGAAGTTTCGTTGCCCTTAAGTACCATTTGTAGTTCCTAAGATGCTGCAGGAACTGGTGTGTAAAGGTCAG
>NW_010218710.1:0-549 GCF_000695765.1 Mesitornis unicolor
GGCAGGACCTGGGAACCCATGTGAATAAAGGTGATTTTTTTAATGGCTGTGTGCAGACCTGGATCAAATCTGATTTTACTGCAGGAAAGATACATATCATTTTATGTTTCACAGTTTTCATTATTTCACTTCAGAGACCTCAGTGCAATCCTTAGTTGTTCTTTCTGAGAATTACAGCTACAAGTATAGTAGGCATGTGCAGGAAGTTGGGACCCTGTGATGCTGTGTTGTGAGGTTGTGTGGTGTTGCCTATATATGTCACTAGCTTTAGTGCAGCAGACAGGAATTTCTGGAGCCAGTAGAATACATGTTGTGATTCTTCTCCATTCTGTGTGGCAAAAATTATGGAGACTCTTCCTCACATTTGGCGAAAAACCACCAACATATACTTACTTTTATTAATAAAGTCTTTGCTATCTTGATGCAGCTTTACTAAAAAACCTTTTTTAAAATGCAGAAGTAAAATAAGCTTGCAAATTGAGAAGATGCATTGAAATTCAGAAGTAACAGAAGTACATCATAGCATAGCATAGCATAGCATAGCATAGC
>NW_010218711.1:0-549 GCF_000695765.1 Mesitornis unicolor
CAGATCCCTTTCTGCAGGGCTGCTCTCCTGCCGCTTCTCACCCCGTTTAGAGATGTGCCTGGTGTTACTCAGTCTCACGTGCAGAATCCAGCATTTAGATTTGTTAAATTTCTTCCCATTATTCATAGCCCAATGCTCCAGTCTACCCAGATTGCTCTGAAAGGCATCTTGTCCCTAAAGAGAGTCAACAGCACCTCTCGGTTTGGTGTCATCAGCAAATTTGCTAATGCTACATTCAACTCCTGCATCTGGATCATCAATACATATACGGAACAGGACTGGCCCTAGAATTGATCTTTGAGGAATACTACTGATGACTGGTCACCAGCCAGGTGTTGCCCCATTCACTACGACCCTTTGAGTTCGTCCCTTCAAGCGAGTTCTTCACCCAGCACACTGTGAACCTGCTCATCCCACAGGTGGACAACTTGTCCAAAAGGAGGCTGTGAGAGACAGTATCAAAAGCCTCACTCAAATTCAGAAGAACTACATCCACAACTTTCCTTTTATCCTGTTGTAGGGGAAGATCAGGTTCAAGACCATCTAAGG
>NW_010218712.1:0-549 GCF_000695765.1 Mesitornis unicolor
GGTGAGCTTGCGTCCTGCTAAAAGATTGAGGCTGGATTGAGAGTTTGGGATCCCCCATTAGGGCAATGAGCTACAAAAGTTTGGATTAAGCAGCAATTTATTATTTTTCAGCATCTCTTTCCACCCATGCCCCATCCCTTTCCCAGTATCTCCTGTTCATATCAGAATCAAATGAGCTGGGACACAGTTGCTCGACTCAGCCCATGAATCCCCAGGACATGGGATGGTGATTTTTGGTGTGCAGTATTACAAGATGATGAGAGCCTTTACTTACTGTTGGTCCAGGGATCCCAGGAAAGCCCACTCCTCCTGGTGTCCCGGGGTGCCCCTGGAAGGGAAGGAAGAAGAACACGTCTGGTGTGAATTCCTAGGATCTGGCTCAGCCCCTCTTCCTCCAAGTGGGAAGACAGGAAAAAAGGCATCACTGGTTGCCTGCAAGGTCAGGCAGGGATGTTATTTGTCAGAGCAAAATGGGGCATATGGAGAAGGCCAGACTGCCAAAAGCCCAGCTCCAACCTTGCTAGAAACACAAGCAGCTAGATTTTCTGA
>NW_010218713.1:0-548 GCF_000695765.1 Mesitornis unicolor
CTGCTCAATAACTAAACACTAACAATTAACATTAGTAAAACTTATTCCAATTTTTCACTTCTTCACCTCAACCTTAATAGAAACCATAGCTCTTATTTTAAAAAGTCTCTAGAAGTTGGTGCTTTCCTTTTCTGATTAATACATCTTTTTCTCCCAAAGAACAGATTTTTCCACAATTCTGAAGACTGAGGCTTTAAAGTCAGCACAAATAACAAGGCAAGGTTATTGTTGTTATAAAGATTATAAACTCATTCTCCAGAACCAGATTAACCATAGTTTCCAAACTTTTTCCAAGTGTATAGATAAAATTTACTTCTTCCCTTCAATATCTGTACTAATCCACGTTTTGACATCCTGTTTTGCCTTTCACTTACAGCTTCAATGGCAATATAACTTCACTGTTACTCTAGATGTATCATCCAAAATAGCCTTATTATGAATCACTTTTAACATTCGTAGCCTGAGATTTGTGAAAAGAGTTTTTAATTACAGAACTCCAAGCATAAACTTGCAGAAAAGACATTTGGCCTATGGTTACCAACCTCATT
>NW_010218714.1:0-549 GCF_000695765.1 Mesitornis unicolor
CAGCAGGAAGGTGCCACTACCTGTGGCAAGCAGCCCCGCAGGGGTCTGCATTGTAGAAGCCCAGGGATTTGCAGGCAACACCATGGGTCACAGCCTGGCACCAGCACAGGACTCTTCCTCCCTGGAGCAAACCCAACAGTTTGCATAGAAATGAAACAAAACAACAACAAAAACCACCCCAGAACACTCATGTAAAGACATGTCTCCATGCATGAGGATCCTGGGTAAAGATTTACCTTTGAGAAGAGGTGGTGCAGCATTACTGTATTTGTGTCATGGCATTTCTGTAACTATAATACAGAAACTGCAGCATTTCCTGGAGCTGTTATTATAGAAGGGCAGTGTGGTGAAGGATCAGGCTCTTCATTTCGGTTCAGAGGCACTGTGAGCTTTGTTGAAGCGGGAGGGGATGAATCTGTACTTCAATTCACCTGCTGGGTCTCAATTGATGTTGGCTTGATCTCTAACTTGACTCCAAAGATGCTGCTAATATTCTGAGTGTCAAAGTTTACAGCTTGTTTCCATCCTTTCCCATTTAAAACTTGCTTA
>NW_010218715.1:0-550 GCF_000695765.1 Mesitornis unicolor
AGAGATATTGTTCCTTCAGGAAACTCTGTTAATGGGAGAAACTGAAACTATTCTTCCGCAGAGGAAAGTCGGAACAGTAGCGAGAGGCTGGCTTGGCTACTCGTGGTCTCTTCAACATGAAACACAGCAAGAGGGGAATGGGAATCCAGGCTGGATTGCCAAGGACAAGTGTAAAAATACAGCACAAGCACATATAATTAAAACGCAACATTCAGAATGGCCAACTCGGAAAGAGTAACAAGAAATTATTATAGAAATATAATGTTAGTAAAAAGAAAGACAGGGAAAGTTTGCTGCTCTTTGAAGACCGGAGGTGTGGATGGATAATGCAAAGCAGACTGAGGTACTTTATTTTCATTTCATCTTTAATAAAAGAGGCTGGGTCTAGGAGGTGAACGTGGTGTTCAGGGCAAGTGCTAAAACCCTAAGCTGGTGTGAGAAAGGCACGAGTTACAGAGCGTTTAGGTAAGTTTAAGTTTGAAATGTTTAAAAAGCACTATTGATAGGGTAAGAGCTGGCTGATGTAATCCCTGAGCTGCGGCAGTTACTT
>NW_010218716.1:0-547 GCF_000695765.1 Mesitornis unicolor
GACGAGTGGTTGTTGACCTGTGGACCAAACAGGCTTATAGTGTGTGAGTGGGATTTGACATCCTATGCAGTACGTGATAAGCAGGAGAACGATCTCCGGCTCCCGTTACTACATCTTGCTTTAGGGAAAAATCTCACATTGGAAGAGGACAGTGTGCTGAGAATTTGTAAGGGACTAAGGTCAATTTGCCAACATCATGTTAGCTATGTGTAGAGTGTTTGGGTGAAAACCCTGACTTTCCTCTGCTCAGCAGTGTTAAGACCACGCTGACCATGTGAACTGATCAAGATGAAACCAATATTCTCACCAGCAGCCAGTTAACAAAAACAAGGGATTGCACTTGCGTGTCTACTATAAGTGCGCTCTCAACCCTTCCGATATCCTACTAAAACCAAATGATTGGTTTGGGTGATGACAACACCACATTGCTTTGAGAAGGTTGGTTTGTTTGGGGCAGAAAAGGAACAAATGGTTGCCAAGTTTCCCTATAAAACGTGTGCCTGCAAGAATACACAAAATAAAAAGAACAAGCAAAGACAACGTCTAC
>NW_010218717.1:0-550 GCF_000695765.1 Mesitornis unicolor
CACCCCAATTTCTGCTTAGTTTCTAGAATTAGTACTGGATGAGTTATTTAGCAGAGGCCTAGAAGATTTAATAGAGATCTCTTAGTATCTTCTATCACGATAGAAGTTTTGAAAAGATATTGCAATAAGCCTGGCTTCTGTAATTTTGTTGTTAGTGCCTGAAGCAGCAATTTTGATGCCTTTCTCTTTGGAAGTTATGTGAGGAAACTTACTTCTGTTCCAGGGTCTGCAGCTGGCATTACGACAGTCAGCCGGGCTACAAAGTAAGGAGCTGGTGGAGCCGGCAGTAGCTTTAGAATGGGCCCTGGAGGCTGCTTGCTGCTTTCAGCTTGCTTCTGCTCTGTGCTTTGTCCATTTGAAGGCCCAGGGTTGGGCTGCTGTGTTTCTGGTTATTTCCAAAGAGAAAGTTTGAAAGTTAGGCCTTAAACATTGCAGTTAATTTCTTTCCAGATCAAATTGAACAGTTGTCAATGGAACAACTTGTTCCCATCTAAACGATAGGAAGAAATAAATACAAGAAGAGATCATTGTTCCATAGAGCAGCATCGGT
>NW_010218718.1:0-546 GCF_000695765.1 Mesitornis unicolor
CGATTCTGTGATTCTGTGATTCTGTGATATTAGAGTGTAGCTCTTGCTAGTGAACAGCAGTTAAAAAAAAGCTAACAAAATGCAAGGTCATATAGCTGAGAAAGCTGGTGGCATAAATCAAACCAACAGAAGAGCCGTCTCAAAAGCTGGAAGTAACTGCATATGAAAAGCAGACACCCTGCCAGGCACACAGCTTCTGTTGTCCGTATCAGTGTTTCCTCTAGGTCTGCAGAGAGTGAAGCAGTTGCTGCTGCCAGGCAAGCACTACTTCTTGTGTCTGTGTGGGCAGGCAGTAACTGCCCCTTTCGTATGGCTGCACCTTTCTCATCCGCAGGGCGGGTAGCACACTGAGCACTGAACATCCGTGGACAGCTATAACTCCAGGGGCTGCCTGGCTTGGCTTGGCAGCTGAGCTGAAGGAGCATTTTGCTAATTTCTTCTGTCTTAAATTCGTGTCACTTTGGGCTGCCTTGCTTTTTGCAGGCCAATGTACTGTCATATTGATTCTAGGCAACTAGAGGCCTGCGTTCACATGTTAGTCTGTGA
>NW_010218719.1:0-550 GCF_000695765.1 Mesitornis unicolor
GTCAACTCTTCCAGGCAATACCAATACTAATAAAGTAACATGAAAGCAGCAAAAATTTAAACTACTATGACTCAATACATTACATACAAAGAAAAAACAGCTGACCTATTTAAGCTATATAAGCTTCTGGTGGACATAGCGTGCTAGATTTAAAGTAAATTTAACTTGTTGAAATAAAAACATTGTAACATTTAACATGGTAACACCCTAAAATAACACACAGGTTATGTTAAATTGAATCACGCCATTTACATTTACTTAATAGCTCATTTTCATATAGCACCTTCGAGTCTAAAGGAACAGATCTGAAGGTGCCTGACTACACAATAACTATTAAAAAAATCCATGTCTTAACCCTTTCATCAGTCAAGGAATTGCTTAGCGTTAACACAGTCCCTAAATTTTGCACTTCTCAGTTCAAAGCCTTATGACCAACTAATTCATCAGCAGGATGCCATTTGTGTGCTGCTTGTTTTAATGGAGAATGATGTAAAGCTGCCTCCGATGCACGTCCTAATCAATTTATGGCTCGACCTTTTAATAGTCCAGT
>NW_010218720.1:0-549 GCF_000695765.1 Mesitornis unicolor
TGCCTCTGTTTTGAAGGGAGTATTTCATTTTTCAAGCATGTAAATATCCTGTCTTTATTCACTCCTAAATTAACTGTAAAACATTTTAATAAGAATGACTTGGGTGTACTATGTCTGATGTAAATTGCTGTGAAGACATCATCTACTGACTGCAGCAATATCCATCAATCAGTCTGTCAGTCTGTCCCTAGTGCAAGTGAGATCCATTTTTCCTCTTCTTGTAAGTGCCTCATGCAGAGAACATTAATACATTATGATTTATAATACTACCACGACTTTGTGCTTAGAAATCATCTGCATCAGGAGGCATCTGTACTCTATTATTTGCATATATTATGAGTTATCATTTACTAAAATTCCTGTTGAAAAATCTGAGCACTCATGCCTCTGTGTAGTTTCACTTATCAAGAATGCTAATTTTTAAATCCACAGGAAGGCAAAGCTGCTTAGCTTCATAGGTTTCAAAGCCGTAACTGTAGGAGGGGGATGTTTCTGACAACTGCGGAAAGAAGCAGAAGCTCATTCACTGCTGGTAGTGCAAAGAATTAC
>NW_010218721.1:0-545 GCF_000695765.1 Mesitornis unicolor
GTTTTCTTCTCTAGCCACGACGAAGATGAAATCCGGCCAGTGCAGCAGCAGGATCTCCAGAGGGCAATCGAGAAGATGAGGAGGTCGAAGGATGCCACACTGCACAATGTTCTCATGCACGTTAGTTTAGATTAAGGCAAAAGGAGTGCGTTTGCAGTTTCTGATGTGATTTTTAGTTTGACTTCTGTAATCAGTTAGCAAAAAAAAAAACCAACCCAAACCGTCGGGGGTGGGGATGTTCCTTGAATAAGGGAGTTCTGTTTCTGGAATCGCTTTTTTTTTATACAGCAACTTCTAAGTTATCGAGACTTCGTCACGCGCAACCTGAAGTGTCGCAAGAGATCGCAGAGTGGAACAATTACAGCCCAGACCAAGAGCAGCTGCCCGTGTCCTGTCTTGTCCCACCGTCGCTCCGCTGTGCAGCCTTAACGCAGGGTCCGAACGGTGCGCGGGTTGAGCGGCTCGCCGGCACGAAGGGGAGGTGACCCCTCGCCAGTTCGTGTGTATGTACGTACGAGTGTGTGTGTGTGTGTGTGTGTGTGTGT
>NW_010218722.1:0-550 GCF_000695765.1 Mesitornis unicolor
TAGTGTTCATTTCACTCAATACTTCTGAAAAGGCCTTCCCAGGTTTGATGCTCAGTTGGAACTGTTGTTTCACAAATTTGGAAGAAAGGCCAGCCATGATTTTATCTCATTGTTGGTTACTTGCAGTCAGGTTAGTAAAACCTAACTGCGAGCCTTCCAGAGAATTCATAAAAATATTTTCTTTTTGATCAAGATGGAAGCACAGTGCACGCTTCCAATATTACTGCAAATAGCAGTAATGCAGGAAGTCAGAGGAGCTCTAAAATCATATGCATATTAGTTAAAACTATTTCATATCTTTCTAGGTCTCTTTGACTTCTAAGTGACTAGTTGGATTAATTCTTATTTTAGCCAGATGCTAATTCACCACACACTCTTCCTGAACATCTGCTTTCAGGCTGATGCTGGTAGCGTAGACTGTGACATTGATACAGTGCGTGCAGTGGGTGTGTAAGGACCTGGGTGGTGTACTATGGCTCTCAGGTTATTTCCAGAACCAGGAGGAATCCACTTGTATATACAACTGGTTTTATAAGGCACCAGTCTGGGA
>NW_010218723.1:0-550 GCF_000695765.1 Mesitornis unicolor
AAGCACCCTAGAAAGCCTTCATAAAACACATAAGCACCATTTGTCCAGTTCATTTTTTTTTACTCAGGTTGTCTTCATCTCTAGCTCCAAAATGAGCATAAGCAAATGCGTAAGGAGATAGATGACTGAGATCGGGCCTCCAGGTGAAAACAAAAACAGAGAAGCTGGAGACAGTCGAGTGGAGGGCTACCAAGGTGGCTGTGGTGCTGAAATATATCTTCTGAAGTAACTGGGCTCATTTAGCTGTGCAATGATGAGGCTGCAGGAAAGTACTACCAGGAAGGCAGTTACAGACTCAGTTTTGCCAGATGACACCCGGAAAAACATGCAGCACCAGAACAGATTACCCACAGACGGAGAAGGCTCTCCATCCTTGGCAGTTGAAGATCCACAGCTAACCTGACTAGGTGATGTCCACAGGCCTCCCTCACCTAGCACCTGTGACTCCACAGTCAGTTCTCTACTACAACATTCTCTTGGTCAATGCTAGCACACTGGCCTGAGAGAAGTGCAAGAGTTCCCTCTCATCAGAGCTAAGTTGTACTTTAAG
>NW_010218724.1:0-547 GCF_000695765.1 Mesitornis unicolor
AAAAAAAAAAAGAAAAAGAAAAAGAAAAAAACATCTCCATTTCTAATGTTGCAAAATTCCTACGGCGCTGCCGTCGTTGCGTTCCCCACAGCCCGTTTCGCAGCCCTGAATAGGACGTCCTTAACAGCAGCGGGCACCATGAATAATGGTTTATTAGCGCAGACGGTAATTTTCTTAGAAATATCTTTGCGTTTAGCTGAAAGAGCCTCAACATTTCCTAGGAGCGAAAGAAAGGTTCGGTTTAGTGCTAATTGTGTTCCTGCGCACAACGCAACGGCACGGCCTGGGCGGTCGGCACGTGTTGGATGCAGGCAACGTGCAGAGATGAAGAAGCCTTTCAGTAAGGAAATTTTTCCAAATATCCAATCTAACCCTTCGCTGGCACAACTTGAGGCTGTTTCCTCTCATCTTATTGCTTGTAATTTGGGAGAAAAGACCAACCCTACCTCATCATCCCCTCCTTTCGATCGTCTTTAAGGTCCTTCCAACCCAAACCACTTCTTCTCTGTCCGGAGCCAAGCCTGGCAGGTACCAGAGTGAAATGGGC
>NW_010218725.1:0-546 GCF_000695765.1 Mesitornis unicolor
TAAGAATACACTTCTTGGAAGATTAGATTGGAGTAGTTCAGGTATCAAATCTCAAATAGCATGAAAACCAAAATGATATCGACATCAACATCCCTTTAGAGCAAGCACTAAGCGTCAGTTGATGGTCTAGGTCTGAAGTCGGATGTAGGTTTGCATATATTTGTTGTACTGATGGTTCTTACTGTTTGATTTTTACTCAAAGTATGATGGGGAGACCTACCAAGTTTTTGAGAGCTCCACACACAAAATCTGCGATTGGCTTAGTGAAATGCAACCATTGTGCAAAGCTGTTTCACCAAGCAAAATGCTTCCTAAACAAAGTATTCTGGGGCAAATACTTGAAAAAAAGTTTGATTGTAGGTAGAATTCATGATCATAATGAGAATAAAATATGGAATGTTTGAATAAGAATTGCAGAAAAATGTAACCAAAGCAAAGAGGTACATTTTGATGGGTCTCAAAGTGTACTTTTTAGTAAAGGCACATACTTGAAATACTGCTGACAATAATAGTGGTCTTAAAACAATGAAAAAAAATGAGTTCAAG
>NW_010218726.1:0-546 GCF_000695765.1 Mesitornis unicolor
TGCAGTAAGACAATGAAAATTACTAAAGACTGTTTAGGTGACTCATAGCTTTAATTTCTGTGTTTTTCATCTAAATGGCTTCCAAAGTGCTTCATATGTTGCTTCGTGTACAGCTTACATCAACTTAATCCATAAAATTAATACAGCTATCTCTGTAATTAAATACAGCAGCTATTTGTGTCCATATAGTAAAGACTATACACAGTTTTAACAGGGAAAATACCTTCAAAATCTGTAGAAGAGATTAGGGAGAATGTAATACTAAGTTAGAGTTTGCCCTGACCACAAAATTCGCAACTAAATTGCTCATGTAGAGAGTTTGGTATAAACTGCAGTTGGTCAAATCCTCTGTTTTTCAGCCTGCCAAGGGCCCCCGATAGCAAGCCAGCAGTTTTGATCCTTGTGCAGGGATGAAACGTGACTGAAGTACCACTGGTATCACTTTTTTTGATTTGCAAATGTTAGGCTAAATGTTTCTACCTAGTATTTCACGTGCCTAGTTTGTGATGTCTGATGAGCTCCAAGTGCCAGGTTACTTGGTTTATT
>NW_010218727.1:0-547 GCF_000695765.1 Mesitornis unicolor
GACTACTGCACCTGCAGGTTCGCTGTCTGAACGCTGCCCCTATAGACGCGCGCTCTGAACCCCGCGCTGCCCGCGGCCGCCGCCGCTCTGCAAACAGCCATAGGGCACAGCTCCTATAGCGGCAGCTCCGTTTACACTGTTTATTCTGCGCACATTCCCCTATAGGGGCCGTATGGCGGCTGCTGCCGCCGGCGTTTGCCTTCATCCTCCCCTTCAACGTGGGTTTATGTAGGTTACATGCATCTATAGATATATATATGGTGATGCAGGGCTGCTCATCCCATGCCATACAGGACTGTGTTCCCCTATAGACGCGTATGGACCTGCGTATACCGCTACGTGATGGGCTGTGTTTCTGCACACGGGGCAGCCGTGTCACCCTGTACGGTGGGGCTGTATATCTGTATATAGGGGAGCCGTATATTGCTATATGGTGGGGTATATCTGTATATAAGGGGCTGTGCTCCCCTATACGGTGAGGACGCACCCCTATACGGAGTAGGGCTGCGTGCACGCACATGGCGAGGCTCTAAAGAGGGTCTATATG
>NW_010218728.1:0-547 GCF_000695765.1 Mesitornis unicolor
CATGACGCCGAGCTGGAACTTGCTTCCAACCATTTCCCCCATAGGGGAAATGGGGTGCTGGGCACCCACTAAGTGAAGTTTGAGCTCCCCCATGGGGGAATCCCTGGGTCTGGGCTGGTTTTGGGGGTTTTTATGTGGAGGGGCCCCCCCTGATTCCTCCTCAGCAGGGGAGCCACTTTTTGGTGGTGGTCCCCTGCAAGCTGCTGGCGCTGCGGGTGCTGTTTGAGAAGGCCGAGCCCTCCGGGGTGCTGGACTCCCACCAAAACAGTGTGGTCAGAACCCTCGGCACATGGTGCTCATCTGGGGGGTGGCACTGCTTGGTACACGGAGGTACAAGGGGAACATTGGGGGGGCACAGGTGCATTGGGGACGGGAAGAATTGGGGTCATTAGGGTCATCATGTGGGGGTTGGGGTCATCGTGGAGGGAATGGGGAAGGGAGGGGGTACAGGGACATTAGGGGACATGGGGTGAATTGGGGTCATCATGGAGGGGTTGGGGACATTGGGGTGACCCGCGGAAAGAAGACTCCACACCCTGTAAGGTTG
>NW_010218729.1:0-548 GCF_000695765.1 Mesitornis unicolor
CTCCTTCTTGCTTGAAATAATCTCACCCCTTTTGAAAAAGGCACAAGCAACTTGTATGGCAAATATTATTAGCATACACAGTATTTCACCTAGCCAAAGAAGTAGTGGTTGGTACAAAAGAAAGATATTATTTATTTTTTTTAACTAAACATTGAAGCAGAAAACTTGTGAAACTCATCTGGAGGGCAGGCTTGGAATGAATGAATCCCTCTATGAAACACTTTAGATACCTCTAACTCAAGTGACTAGGGCTAGCTTTAAATATGCATTTCCATTCTTCCTTAGGTGAAGGAGTCAGATAGAGGAGTGATGGGAGCCCGCAGCTATACAAGATGATTCACCCCACCTGGGATGAATCCAGCCTAGTGCAGTGATCTGGTTAGCAGGGTGTCAGCGGCACCCGCAGAGTCAGCAGCTCTCAGTGAGCCATTCCGGGATGAAGGCGGAAGAAGGGAAGGCAACGGTGTTATCTTGGTGATAGGGAGTTGGAGAGTTGGCTTGGGATTTGAAACTCAGTTTCTGTTCCCAGAGCTGCCCCATCTCTGGCT
>NW_010218730.1:0-547 GCF_000695765.1 Mesitornis unicolor
CTTTAAACATTGTCAAGACAAATACATAGAAACGATAGCCTTAAAATATCTCAATACAGACATTATACCAGCACTTGGGGCCAGTCACACACAGGACAAGATCCAAACACTGAGGATCTGTGAAATGTGTGTCAGTATGTGCAACATCCTCGTATCTTTTGGGGCTTAACATTTTTCCCTGGAAATCCCTTGAATGGATTTATTTTAATTCCCTGTGTCCAGCTTTTCCTTTGCTCCATGTTCCTGTGACATCCCTGATACCCTGACCCTGAGCTCTACTGTCACACTGCCATCACCATCAAAGCAGGCCACTTGCTGTGGTACAGCTTTTGGGGAGCTTTAAGGGTTAATTAATTACCAGAACTACACCAGTGGATAGAGATTTGGCCCTTTGGTCCAGGTGCTGCATGCCTGAACCAAACTAATGCTCTGGTCTCCAGAGCATCTCTGGAGGTGGCACTGAGGGCACTGCTGTTAAGTAGCACACAACCTCTGAGCCAATTCCTTCACCTGGACAGAAGGAGCTTTCTCCCACAGGTCACCAAAA
>NW_010218731.1:0-546 GCF_000695765.1 Mesitornis unicolor
AGTAGTTGGAGAACAAAACCAAGAGAACAGATATATCTGTTGAAATGGAAGTGTGCATGGATGGTGCTTTCCAGAAGTCTGTCCTTGTTCTGCACTACTCAGTATTTTCTTAATGACCTGGATGATGGAGAAGAAAATATGCTTACTAAATTTACATGTCAATTATATTCTGGAAGAGACTTTCAATAGGTTGGAATACAGGATTAGGATTCAAAGTGATCCTGTCAGTTTGAACATGCCACCAACAGTGCTGGAGTGGTGCAAAAGTGAAGAAAAGACAAGCTCCATACCAAGCTGTGTGAGAAGGAGTGATGTCTGCAATGCATGTGAAGAATCTTCTTTTCTACTGGAAAGACCTCTGCAGGTGGGCATCATGTCCAGAGCTAGATGCCACACTTCAGAAAATATCTGAACCAACTGGAGGAGAATAATAAGAGTGGCTGAAGGCCTGGGAGTTACCTCAGTCTTTTGAAGATGCCTGAAACAAACTGATCATGCTTAATGTAAAGAAGGGAAGACTAAATCACAGAATCACAGAATCACAGA
>NW_010218732.1:0-550 GCF_000695765.1 Mesitornis unicolor
AGAGCTTTTCCTTCCACCTCAGAATCCATGAGCTTAGACTCAAGGCTTCCAAATTTACCTCTAGGCGTCCACTTTGGGGTTTTCACTGTGCTGGGGACAGGGCAAGGCAGTGAAACTAAGGTCTGTGATCTCCAGAACAACAGAAGCCAAGCTCAGTAGTCCAGTGGCCGCCCATGTCATGCTGTCTTCTGTGGGGCCTCAGCTTTGAGATGACACAAGAATGACAGGGAAAGACAAACACAGGGATATTTGTCAAGGATGGCAAACACCGGCTCAGAATTGGTTTCTATGAATTCTTTCATTTTCGGTCCAAAAATCTCTTGCATTGAAGCACTGCTGCTGCCATGGGATAATGAAATGTCAGAATAAACAAACCACCCTGTAACTACGGGAGTATTTCTTTCTGCTCTCTGGCTGAAGTGGTGTATGAATACTCTGAGACGACTTCTGCTTTGCATCTGCCACGTCGTTACACCACATCACAGGATGGAGCTGACCCTCAGCTCTCCCAGCTGGAAAGAAAATGGAGAACTGGTCACAAGGGATATGG
>NW_010218733.1:0-551 GCF_000695765.1 Mesitornis unicolor
GACAGTCTTTGCGCCCTACTGCACAAGCTACTATCATCAAATTATGTTTGATGTAATAAAGAAATTTCATATAAAATGAGAAACAGGGAGTTTCTAAGTTGGAAGGTGAGAAAAAAGCCATCATAAGGTGTGATTTTGCAGTCAATAGCAATAATATATTTTAATTAAAACCCATATCCAACCAGCATAGTAAAGTAGTCTCCATGGGACAGGTTTTTTTTATTTAGCAGAGCCACATGACTGGACTTCTGCTGAAAAAGCAACACTTGGCATTTAATACTGATTAGGTCTTGCATGTGATCTTGATGATCTAGACAATAAGATAGTGTACACCAACTGAAAAAGAGCAACTCTCACTTCTTCTCCAGTTAACTGTTTCACCATCATTCATACAAGACTCTAATGACAACAAAATGAGCCAAAGCTAAGTTAATGATAAAATTATTGTACTAAAAGCAAGAAACATATACATTATAGTCATATAGCTACATCAAATTAACTTTGGTTTAGAGCTGTCAGATTCTTTTCTCTTTTCTTTTCTCTTTTCTTTT
>NW_010218734.1:0-551 GCF_000695765.1 Mesitornis unicolor
TGATCTCAACCTCAACAACTCTGAATATTTTCTATACATCCATAATAAATTTGTTGTGATGAAAGCTGCTGGTCCTAAACCAAAAAAGAAATAAAAATAACACGGATTTAAGTAGCTGTATATTGGGAGACAGGTAATGAAATGCAGGATTTGGATTATATTCTCTTTAAAGGTCCTTTCCAACCCAATAAAATGTGATTTTATGATTTATAATTAATATATCGCTGAAGAGTAAAGTAATTTATTCCTCTCAACCATTCATTTGTTGCTGAAATGGTGCATAAAACCAGAACTAAGTTAAAATGCTCCAAGAGCTGCACTGGGAAATCCATGATCCACAGCGAGACTTCTCTGCCCTTGAAAGTGCCAGAATTTAAGCATTTTATAGTGTGACAAGAAATTAAAATATCAAAAGATAGAAAATGGTTAAAGAAGGGCCAAAATAGAAGAAAATTGCATGAATGGAGCTGGTTAAAACTAAAATAAACTTTTAAATAGAAATAAAATAATGTAAATATTAAAAAATAATATAAAAATAAAAAAACAAAGTA
>NW_010218735.1:0-551 GCF_000695765.1 Mesitornis unicolor
TGACCTCTTCGTTACCTCCCGCTGTGCTGATCCCCGTGTCCTCTGCTCGTTCCATCCCTAACGAATTCCTCTTCGTCCCCTTCGCTGACAGCAACGCTTGGGCTGGGGCCAAGGGAAATGCCCTGTGAGACCTGACCAGAAACCTGCGAGCTGGTATCGAGTTCCCATTTAGCCTTATTTTAAGACCAATAAGCGAGCTTTTAATCAGTATTCCTATTGATTTTTGTGTTTTGTCAGCTCTTAATCAAAACGTTGCACACTGAGAAGTCTACCACGTCAGTGAGAATTAACTCTTTTAAAAGAGGAGATTATTTGACAGCACTTGTTTGCTGCAGATGTGCAGCAGTGGACGGGTGTTTTGTAGCCTCCCGTTATTTTGAGGGCGTTGGTAATTTAGGGTCTCCATTCTATTTTGGCCGGGATCCATGCAGAAGTGCCCGGTCCATCATTACCCGTCAGGTGCTGATCCTGAAAAGATTGAAATCCCCTGAGTGTTTCCTTGAGTCCCTGGGAACGTCACCGTTTTCAGCCCTGAAAATCAGAATTAATGG
>NW_010218736.1:0-552 GCF_000695765.1 Mesitornis unicolor
GGCAGTACTTAAAATCATCAAGTCTTTCAAATTTCATTAAAAGATACTTAAAATCTTAGTTTGCAGGTACCCGAGTACTAGAACTGTCTTGTTTTCAATTTTGATAGCCTTTCATTCAGTATCAACTACCTGATCAGAATGTTTATATAAAATGAAAGACTGAAAGGCTTGCTGAAAGTTGGGCTATGTTTAACATTCACTGCAATTTGCACTTCAAATAATTTAAAAGAAAAATTATAGCCATTTAGAAAAAACGTCTTGGTTTTGCAGCTTCTATTAGGCTAGTTTTAAGTATTAAAACATAAGCCCCAAATCAATCATTATTTCAGTCAGGCAGGCAGTTGTTTAGAAATTGCTTGAGGACCTAATGGTCCTATGGATAGAAGTATGGCATTAAAGTCAATAACAACCTTGTTTCCCAGCAACAAATAGGTATTTGAACTCCAAAAAAAATCACCTTATTTCCAAGCTGTGTAAAAGTTAGCCCTATCAGTTGAAAATACCTTGTTTTAGTTAAGAGTTAACACTACCTTCAGGCTACTCGATTTGAGC
>NW_010218737.1:0-552 GCF_000695765.1 Mesitornis unicolor
TGATGAGGGTGTTGAAACACTGGAACAGGTTCCCCTTAAAGCGTTAATCATGGGACACCTTCATATTGCTTTGTGATATTGGACATAATATCTGATTATTTGTCTTTTTTCTGATCTGTTAAGGAAAAATATACTTCCCATGTATTTTTTTTGCTTTTTGAGGATCAGTTACTCTCTACTGGTAATAGAAGAATACAAATGTAATTTTCTGTTTTTGACACAGCTGGTGTTTACTTTGAGTGGTTGTTGGCAGGTTCTGCTTTAGTGCTTTCTTGTTCTTTTCAGGTGATAATTTTCATTGAGGCATACTAACAGGCAATTAATGAAGTTATGAAAAATATGGTGTATCTGATGTGATTGTTGCATTAACATAATAATATCAGTTAAATGAAAGCGATGCTTAGCTTGAGGTTAAATGTTAGTTTGAGGATTCTATAATTTATGCTTTTTAAAAAGATATTATTTCATATGATAGTTCTTGTAGAAAATCAAGTACTTTCTGTAGGCTGCTGTGCCATGTGTATTTTCAGTGGCATGAAACATGGCAGCATT
>NW_010218738.1:0-551 GCF_000695765.1 Mesitornis unicolor
CGCACCGTGCACAGGATCCGCCTGCCCCTGGACAAGGAGCCCCTCCAGGAGTGCGCCCAGCGCGTCACCGAGCAGCAGGTACCCCCAGACCCCGGTGTCCCCTCGTCCCGGCACCCATAGATCCCCCCCTGCCCCGCTCCTCCTCGCTCGGTGCCTGGGGAAATCGGGAGCCAGGGACCCTCCTGTCCCCGCAGCAAACCCACCTGGAGCTGGAGGGCATCAAGAAGAGCCTGGATGAGGTCAGTGAGAAGACGGAGGCCGTGCTGGCGCAGCCGGAGCCCACGGGCTCGGTCCCCGTCCTGCGCTCGGAGCTGGAGGTCACCCTGCAGAAGATGGAGCAGGTCTACAGCCTGTCCAGCATCTACCTGGAGAAGTGAGCGGCCGCCCTGCACCGCGAGGGATGGGAGAAAAACCAGGGGGGGAACGGTTTTGGGATGAGCCTCCTACGGCCAGGAATGGGCTCATGGGGTCTGGAGCGTCAGCAATGCCAGAAATACTGGAAATATTGGAAACAGCAGCAGTGGTGTGGGCAGCAGGAGCAGGGCAGGGAT
>NW_010218739.1:0-553 GCF_000695765.1 Mesitornis unicolor
TTATGGAGCTGATAAAGGCTCTGTGTCAGGATCAGTCAAGCTGCCTTTTTACTTTCTGTCTTTCCTCACATTAAAGAAAGTTGCTATCTGCAAGCTCCAGATTTGGGAGGAAAAGCAGGATTTACCTCCTGACTTGTCTATTAAAAATAGAGGTCTAAAAACCAGACAACTTCATTCAAACAAATAACTAGGGACTCCCAATGGTGATTCCTCTTTTCCTAACACATGATGCCTGAAATAGGTGGATCTCACTGGAGTTACTTATTTATTTCTGTCGGCTAGAAAGGGAGCCCAAGACAATGAGCCTAGCCGTACGTAAGAACAAAGACACCCACACCACCAGAGTTGCACGTTCACTCATCTATAATTTCAATATTGTATACTTTTCCATAATCAGTGACATTCTAGGTAATTTCATGACAGCATCGAACAGTTTTGCCCCCAAACTCCATTCCAAACACTGATAAGAAAACAGGGGGAATGCTGGTATGGATCAAAGGGAAGGATGGTGTTAACATTAACAGCCACCATATGAGGAGCATTTTGCACTATA
>NW_010218740.1:0-553 GCF_000695765.1 Mesitornis unicolor
CCCCACCCACCCCTCCTGACCACGGCAGCGCCACAACGGTAGAGAATAATAAAAAAGCATTTATTTCTCTAATAATAAAACCCCTTTGGGAAGCACAGGGGAGATCCACAGGGTCCACCAAGCCCCCTCAGACCCCCAGGTTGCGGATATCCCTGTTACCCCCCCCTCAAAAATCAGGGCGTCAGGCACTTCACTCCAGCATCCTCGGCATGGCCGCAGTTGGTCTTGCCCCAGCTGGAGAAGGTGCAGTGCAGAAGGCTCTGCTCTGTCCCCTTGCAGGAGACGTCGTCCATCCAGATCCTCCCCGTGCCTGCCGAAAAAAAATGGGGACACGGTGAGCGGCATCGACACCAGCATCAGTGAACCCCAACCCCCTCCCCAGCCAAGGGCATCGCAGCATCACCAGCACGAAGCAGAAACGCCGAATTTCCCCTTTTTTTCAAAGTTTGAACCCTTCTCGAGCAGAAATTTCCAGCCCTTAGGAAAATTCCCCTCCTCCTGTTCCATCGGTTCATCTTTATGTGCATTAATTGGGTTGAAAATAGATATTGAT
>NW_010218741.1:0-553 GCF_000695765.1 Mesitornis unicolor
AGTAACTAACAAGGAGCACACTTACCCAGCTGAACTACAAAGCACAAGGATCCACAACATGTAACTGCATTTTGGACCTGACTTGAGGAAGGTACATAAAACATGTTTGAACTTGGAATCCCTACACAGGAGTTTCCCCTACCTCCAAAATCTGTGCAAGTCTTCAAAGATCATCTTGAAGCTCAAAATAAAACCTTAGGTTAAGGATGACAAGCATCCATCTGCAGCATTTTTAAAGTGTTCTTGCTTCAAACTACAGGATTCTCCCTTTACCAATCCCCAGATTTTGATGGAAATTTCCACCTTGAACTTTCATCTACCGAAACAGGCCAGATGAAATTTGTGGAGCAGATTTCCTTTTTCCTCAAGAATAACAGAAGCATTCAAACCATGGGCAAAATACTGTCACACAATCAGGACCTTTCTGTGAATGTTTACATGTATTCGTGCATTGCGTTGGACTCCTGGGGGGATGCAACTTTCTCAAAGTAATGTCTTATGAAAATAACTTTAACTAGTTAATGACATAGGAAAACTATGAAATACTCTTCTC
>NW_010218742.1:0-552 GCF_000695765.1 Mesitornis unicolor
CTCAGAGCTCATTTCTTGTCCCTTTGGCGCCGTTTTCTTGCCCCTTTTCTCGTCCCCTCAGAGCTGGTTCCTCGTCCTTCAGAGATTTTTTTCCTTGTCCCTTTGGTGCCATTTTTCCCCTCAGAGCTCATTTCTTGTTTCTTTGGAGCCATTTTTTTACCTCAGTGACTGTTTCTTGTCCATTGGGATCCATTTTTACCTCAGCAACCATTTCTTGTCCCTTTGGATCCATTTTCCCCTCAGAGCTGGTTCCTTGACCCTTTCAACCCATTTTTCTTACTCCTTTGGAGATGTTTCTTGGCCCTGTGGATCTGTTTTGGTTTCTTGTTCCCTAGGAGCTGTGTCTCTTGTCCTTTTGGCACCATTTTCCCCTCAGAGTCCATTTCTTCTCCCTTAGGATCCATTTTTTCCCCTCAGAGATGGTTCCTTGTCCTTTGGCACAATTTTTCTTGTCCCTTTGGTGCCATTATCTTGCCCCTTTCTTGTCCCCTCAGAGATGGTTCCTTGTCCTTTAGCGATGTTTTTCTTCTCCCTTTGGTGCCATTTTCCCCT
>NW_010218743.1:0-554 GCF_000695765.1 Mesitornis unicolor
TTCGTGCCATGGTCCTCGGGTGGCCACAGCCACCAGGGAGAGGAAGGAGACCAAAAAGGAGCTGCCCTGGCCAAACGTCTCAAGGCACAATCACAGCTCACTCCAGGGTAGGACACGCAAGGGGCTGGTCTGGGGCTGACAACCAAACTACTCTGCCCCAAGCAACCCCCCTGCACCCCCTCCACCATGGGGCAGCTCTCCCAGAACGGGGCCACCATCCTCAGCCGTACCTTGGTGAAGACAACGGCAGTGGAATACATGATGCTGCTGGGGGGGTCGATCCAGATGGCGCCCGCAGGAGAAGGTGACAGCAGCTGGGTCCAGTTGATGCGCAGGGCACTGGTCCTGCTCTCCGTGGCCACCAGCAGCACGGCAGGGGCCCCGATGCTGCTCCAGACGTAGTGCAGGGTGTCGTTGGGCCCCACCGCCCGCACGTGGAGCAGGTTGACAGAGGAGTTGTCCCAGCCGGGGTTGTACTGCATGGACACCTGCGAGGAGGGAGAGGAATCGGGGACAGCTCAGGTCACAGCATCACAGAACATCAGGAGTTGGAA
>NW_010218744.1:0-550 GCF_000695765.1 Mesitornis unicolor
AAAAAAAAATTCTGGCATTGGATCCTTACTTTTAACTGTTGTGTTTTCATTCTAATGTCAAGTTCCAGATATCCCACCAGTGTCCTTTCGAGGTCCTAAATTACTGAACATATTGTATATACAGTTGTTTCTTCCTTATGATCTGGCACTTCTGATAGCTGTTCATTTTTATAATGCCCATGATAGCAATAGGCTAGAAAGGATTACCTACGTACTAAGTCAGATTTTGAAGAAGTATTCATCATGTCTTCATAGATGCTGAGTTTGAAGAATTAGAAGAAAAATACAAGAAAGGAACAGAAGAAAGAAAGAACCTAGAAGAAGAACGGAGAAGTATCCAGGTTAAGGAAAGTATCTCTTGAGGATGGCATGCATGTTATCAAAGAAACTAACTACTGAGTGAACTTGGAAAATATAGTAAAACCTAGTGAAATATATTCTGCATCATTGAAAGTATAAGTGAAAAAAAGAGTTAGTCTGTGTGTACTGCCATTTAGAAGTAATCCTGGAGAATACAGAAAAGCCAGGCAAATTGAATAGCAAATGAAAG
>NW_010218745.1:0-547 GCF_000695765.1 Mesitornis unicolor
TCTGTTTATTAAGCTAATAGTTGTACTTGGTAGCCTTCCTTCCAGTCACTTCTGTTTATTGTAATGTTAATTCAGCATTTTCTAGCTCTAGAAATCTGTTTAATTCATGACCTAAATAGATTTTTAAGGCAGCAGAAAATTCAGTTCTATTTTGCAGTTTGCTTGTGAATTTGAAATTTCTCTGTTCCTTTTCTTCCTCTCTCAATAAATTTTATGCAAATAATATTAAAATTTATAATGAGACTAGTATTTGTTAATCTCAGTTCAAATAGTGGCTTTGTATTAAATCATAGTTTCAAACACTTGCTCTGAGAGAGAGAGAAAAGGTATTGATTTTAATACTTTCATTACTGTGATACTCTCGTCAGGCTTGAATTGTCATTATGATTATATACCCTAATGTTTAGTATTTGACGTTAATTATCTTTAAATCCCATTATATTTACAGCTGCCATGCCTACTTCAATTTCCTTTTTCCAAATATGTTTTGAAGTAGTTCCAGGAGATGAACCTGATCCTACAACTCTGACTCATTTGTTGGTTTCAG
>NW_010218746.1:0-548 GCF_000695765.1 Mesitornis unicolor
CACTTAAGGAGGGGTTTGAAAGAGAGGGGGTTTGGTTCTTTACTTCAACTTTATGATTGTAGTATGTGACAACTGCATTGTCCAAGGTTTCTGTGGCATGCATGCAGAGCAGACACAAACACCTCAGCTCAAGCTTTTCGTCTTCTACATGAAAACATCAGAGATTGTTCCTGTATTAGAGATCAACTGAAAGGTGTCTGCACCAGAAAAACCTATTGAAATTACTTTTCCCCCTCCCATCAATAGAAGTATTTTTCCCTAGAATCAGCAGCGATGACATTAATGAGTATCAGTGGAGCGTGGAAAGGACAATGAAGCTTTCAGAGGACACACCTCTTTCAGCTGTACTCACTGAGTAATGAATAAGTTAGCATTCTTCGCCAAAGGGAAAAGCATTTTTTGCAGCTCTCATTTCAGTAATTCTGCCATGATACTTGTGCTCATTTTTCAAAAAAAAGCAAGTGAAAATACTATAGGCTACATAAGCCTGATGAGTGCATTGACAGGAAGGATGTCACTGAATGCCACTATTTATTGGTAGCATGGCT
>NW_010218747.1:0-553 GCF_000695765.1 Mesitornis unicolor
TTTAGCTGAAAGCAAGATTTTTCTTTTCTTGTTCTGTATGTGCAAAAAAGAAGAGCAGAAATAAGCTAGATTGGCTTGGGAGTGAAGCATGATCATACAAGGAAACTATTTAAAAGAAAGCGGCTGTATAAGCTATAAGAAAATCATGCAAATACAATGGAAATCTGGGAAATAGTGCAATGATTCAGGCAAGGCTAATTTGACTAGCTGTTTGTCCTTTTTTTACTAAAATAACAAGAAAACATAAACCAGCATTTTTAAAAGATGCTTTTAACACTGACAGGTGTTACTGAAACACATAGCTACTAGCAGTGAAAAAGGATGACTGTAGTATATGAGAATAGCATCTGCAATTAAGGACAGTTTAAAATTGCATGTACAAAGGTCAAAGCGACTCATCAGTCTGGGTCTGGCAGAAACATTTTCTCCTTGGTTCCTACAGGCAGCTGTGTGTTTAGAGTCTGGGCCTACATCCAGGGCTTTTGTAGAGAATGCATACCAAACTACATGGTTCTCAGACTGTGCTGCTATAAATTATATCATCAGAGTTATT
>NW_010218748.1:0-554 GCF_000695765.1 Mesitornis unicolor
AAGACCAAGCATATTTCCCAAACATATATTTTATGAGCTTTTCTGGACTGATATGCAGTGTCACAGTTCCGTAGATACATAGTGAACTGTACTTGGTTTTCTTCTCTCTAACTACATTTAGGTTGTAGTCTCTCTGCTGAAGAGTACTCCAAAAATTAGGTAATCCTGCTGGGCAATTGAGAAATTAAATTCTTTCCCATTGACCATAAAAAAGTCATTAAAAACCCTTCAGGAATTCCATGGTTTGAAATTCACAGCTCTGTCTATAGACCTGAGCACTGACAGTCTGATGCTACTTGTTTTACTGCATCCTTGTACTAAGACCATAATACTTGTCATTGCTAGTATTAGGCTTTCTCCTGTGCAGTTTGTCACTTCCTGGTTTCTGAAGAGTTCACATTTTATCTCTTCCCTTCCTTATACAACCCCACCCTGTCTTGTGTGTTCCTTCCTCTTTTGAAACTGCAAAAAGGCCAGGGGCTTGTGAAGCTCTGAAGTCAATTATACAGACTACACCAAACCTGGGCTGTGTAAACATAGTTACGTGTGTGTGT
>NW_010218749.1:0-554 GCF_000695765.1 Mesitornis unicolor
AAGGTCCATGAAGAGCTGGTTTAAGCTGCCTTGAGGCAACACAAGCCCAAGCATTCATTGAAGACACACAGGAAGCCATGAAAAAAGTTACATTATTATACAATAAAGACAACAAACTTGTTCTCTGCACCATCATAAATGTCATCCTCCCCTTTAACTAATGCCTCCTGTTCCAAACAAATAACTTAGTTTCTTTCATAGCCACAACTTAATGTAATTGTTACCTACAATCACATCCCTAAAGTGTATCGGGACACATTTGCCGCAAAGGTGAGCAAACACTCAAGGTCTGCAGGCTCCTTTCTCCATTCCCCTACAAGTAAGGCCCAGGGCGATGCACATTCCTGGGGATACAAAGGCATCGCCTCACCATATACTTGTTTTTCCTCATCAACGGTACAGATGTGCCCAGCTCTCTGTTCAGGACCATTTCTTTTGCCTAGCAAAAACTCTGCCTGTGCACCAGGAACTTTCATCCCACCACAGCTGTCTCCTATCACAGCCAGACCAGACACATGAAGAGGCCTGCTCCTGCTTTAGAGTTTTCCCATCTC
>NW_010218750.1:0-548 GCF_000695765.1 Mesitornis unicolor
GCCCTTGGCCTTGTTGAAGCTCATCCAATTTTCCTCAGCCCACGAATTCAGACAATAAATTTTTGTCTGGAGAGCAGACAATTCACAACACCTCTTGATGATTTGATATTTAAAATGCATTTATTTTTTAACATTGCCCCCAAGTGCTCTTAAAGGGTTTCTGGTGGCAGTATTGACTTGTGTAACCGTCTACTCCTGAGTTCACAGGTAGATGTCAACTTGTGATTTTAATATATACCCAGGAACAATCCTTTAGGAGGTTTCAGGCAGTGATAGAGGAGGTTTTTGGTGTGCTGGGAGGCTGTGGTCCTGACCTAGATTTGATGTGCATCCTTGACGCCATGCACAGAGGAAACCTGTGTGCTCCCAGCCTGTCTGCTGCTTTGAGGGGAATGGGAGCGCTGCAAAAAGCCTTTCAAGGTAGGAGAGCACCCTTCACTCTTGTCACTGCATTTTGTCACTCTGAGCGTTGGTCCAACTGTGTGGTGTGGTGACAGCCTGGAGAGAAGGGATCATTCAGAGGGACCCGGCCAGGCTGCAGAGCTGGG
>NW_010218751.1:0-548 GCF_000695765.1 Mesitornis unicolor
TGGATGAAGCCACAGCATCTATTGACATGGCAACAGTGAGTCTGGAGTGCTTCTTATTTCTTGCTTTCCTTGAGGGGCAGAAAACTGCGAATATGTGAAGGACAAGGTGGAAAGGAATTCTATCTACTCTGTATTATGGTTACACCATATTTAGTGCAGACATGTTTACAAGTCCAGGTAGTTGTCAGTCATTACTAGCTAATCTAAAGAGCTTTTAAATCATTTTACTAGGGGTTTAATAGTTATTCCATCATTGCTTGCATTAGGAACATGAAGCATGTTATTTTCACTGCCAGTTTGATTTCCTAAAGTAAACAAAGTGTTGGAAGGTCAGCTGGGATTGCCAGTGAAGGGTAAATTGGCAAGCAGACAAATTTTCCCAGCATGGTGGACAGGACAAGTCAGGAAGTTAGCAGGCTTGGAAGTAGAGTCCAGAAAATAGAGATGTAGAAAAGACATACTGGATTATTGCATTAATTGCCTAAAACTGCTAGAAAGATATTAAATCGCACAATAATAGTGCACTGACTGGGTTTTAGCCAAATTGA
>NW_010218752.1:0-548 GCF_000695765.1 Mesitornis unicolor
GCCGGCCCAGCCCTAAACCACGACAAACATCACTATGAAGATACTCACAGTTGAAGAGCAATATATGTCCTAGCTTCAACACAACTTTTTACAACTGCCTGAGAGGAAATGGCACATGCAGCAATCTTTTTAAACTTTTATAGGATTAAATTGATGCATAGGCTGATCATGGGCTTCTCTCCTGCACCAGCAGACATTACATTCTGTATCAAAATTATTTTATTATTATTTTTAAATTTTGGTTCATCAGTCTTCTTGGATGGAATGCGGAAAGGTAACAAAGAAAGATTCTGTTACATTTAATGTCAGATAGTTCAAACATTAAGGAGAAGAAAAAAGTCTGAAATACTGATTTATTTTTTTCGTAATGAAAAATATTCAAAATCCTTCAAATCACAAAAAATCAAAGAAGAATGTATGCAGAAGTTTCTTCAGTGTCGAGTTTTGCCTCAGTGCAAATTATATGTGGTGTTATTAATTCTTCAAAATTCAATTATGAATAGCAAAAAAAACCCCTTACTGGCTGCTACTGACCTGGACAAGTTCAC
>NW_010218753.1:0-550 GCF_000695765.1 Mesitornis unicolor
GGCGGGTCACCTTGTCATAGAAGGAGATTTCCTACCAGGCCCATCCGCCTCCCGGGAGCTGCACGCCTTTGCTCCCCATTCTCATGTGTTGGATGCCCATCAGGAAGACCAGTTCAGGCCAAGAAACACATAATTCCCCAAACCAGGATCCTTTTTTGGCTCATCCATCCTCTTGTGAACTCTGCAGACTTCCAAAGGGAGCCTTGAAGGAAAATCCATGGCTTTTAAACCACTAACTTGTACAAAGATAAAGGTTTGCTTTCCTGTCTGGTCTTTTTATTTTTATTGTTACCTTCCCACAGTCCTTCTCCATCTTCCCTCTCTTCAATCAGGATTTTCTCTGTTTTCCTGGCTTGGTCCCATCATTGGTAGGAGCTGTAACAGGAGATGGCACTGGCAGTGTCAGTTCTGGCACCACCACGAGTCTCTCTGTACCGCCAACAGTTCATGTGCTGCCAGCTGAGACTCCTTGGGATCATCCTCCCAAATTCTTCAGCTCTGTTGAAGTCCACTTATCATAGAATCCCAGAATGTGTTGGGTTGGAAGGGA
>NW_010218754.1:0-547 GCF_000695765.1 Mesitornis unicolor
TCTGTGACTCTGTGATATATATTTATGTCTGGAGTATATATGTATAGCACAATTATATATACATATGTACACATATACATGTGTATATACACATATATAGCATATACATATATGTAAATATACATACATATGTATATATATATTATATACACATATATAGCATATACACGTATAGCACAATTTTGCTTGAACACAGAATTAAACAGAATTAACACAGAATTTAACACTTGCTTGTTTGAACACAGAATTAAACCCCAAGGACAAGAAAGGTGACACCGGGAGCAATTCCACTCTCATTTTTCAGTCTTTATTATGCAAATGGCTGCTGCTCCTCAGATTTGGCAATCAAGGCCCTGGAGATCTCTGCAGCTAGAAACTCTCATTACAGCACACACGAATACTCCACACGACATCTACTAAAAAAACTGTCTCACAGGATGGCATTCAGAGACATACACAATCCAGATGCTGCGATTCCCAATTATTATTCAAATTCCACGCTGGACTAATGCCATATCCTGGTGTGAGCTCAGCAGAACTGATTTGC
>NW_010218755.1:0-551 GCF_000695765.1 Mesitornis unicolor
TATATATATACACATATATATATTATTTTTTAGCAATTCCAGCAGCTTTTCAGTAAATCACAGGATAACGCAGCCGGTGTAAATGGTGACACGCTCCCAATTGGGTGCAGAGGCAACACCATAGAAGAGGAGCCCGATTTAAGAGTCAACATTGGTTCACCTCATGAACACCACCACGAAAGTTTGCGAACATCGGAGCCCGAAATGCTTCATCACAACAATGTGAAATTGGGACACTTTGGGACAATAAAGGCTTTCGAGTGCTCTTCAAAATGACACGTTACGGCAATAATAAAGGGGTTGGGTATACAGCAAAAGTAATCCCAAACAGTTTGCAATTACCCTTGTGAATCAACCACCTCTGAGGTTGGAAAAGCCATCTGAACATCTCAGCCGTGAATGCCATCCCTGACTGATGCTCCAAAAAATGGGCAACAAACCAAACCCCTGAGCCAGCACTGAGCGTCCCCACCGCTACCTCCAACACCGGTGGCCATGGCCCTTCCCGTGATTTCCCAAAAAAAGCCCCAAAATCCACCTGTTGAGATATT
>NW_010218756.1:0-552 GCF_000695765.1 Mesitornis unicolor
GGATGTCCTTTATTTCTCATTTGTTCACTGAGGTTGTTTTTGGAGTGGGCATTCTAATTTCAAACCTCATAGATAATATTTAACAGAAAGTATACTTCAGAGGTAATTTTAATTCTATTTTTGTAGCTATGAAAGAGACCCTTAGAAATATGCAGCTTTCTGTTGTGAGGATGCAGAAAATTATTTTTGGTTGAGGCTTTTTGTCTCTATAGCTGCAGAAGAGTGCTTAATGGTGGGAAAAATGAGACACTGAGAGGACAATCAGGTTTTCAAAGCTCTTTCAAAGGTGTTTTGATTTTTAATAGGATATATTACCCAGTCTTGTAAGGCACTTTGAAAAATCACACTGTGCACATGTTGGAAGCTTAATAACCTTTGTAAATCTAATTTTACGTCACTTGCTCAGCGAGAGATAGAACTTGGCTATCAGTCTTGTATTCAGAGATCAAAAAACCTAGATTCAAGCTGGATTTAAATTTTTTCTGGTGTATGGTTTTTGGTGAATTCATTTTTGTCTCTGTTTCTTCTCCCATCTTTTGCCTGTCTCATTTA
>NW_010218757.1:0-554 GCF_000695765.1 Mesitornis unicolor
TTCACTTCATCCTTGTAGTTTTTTAAAGTTTTTTAATTCCCTCCTGCAAAGCCCAGAGGAATTCCACTTCGTCACCAGAGCAGCCATGTGCATCCCTGCCGTGCTGCCGGCTGCATGCTGGACATCGCCCACGGTTCATGGAGTTGTTTAAGTTGGAAATTACCATTAAGATCATGGAGTTCATCCCCAGGGCCACAACTGTCCTGTAAACAATTCTACCTCCGAGTGTGGTTTGTGTTTTATACTCCCCTGGCTCTTATTTTCTTTGTATTTCCATGACCTCAGAGAAACCAGGTTGGGTTAAAACAGGTTTAAAACCGAAGCAAGCTCCCAGGCAGGCTCCTGACACTGATCTGCTCTGGTTTAGCTGCACTGAGTCCAAGTTTGAAAGCCCGGGGTCAGTGAAGCCCCCACCATTTGCCCTGGGCAGCTCTCACTGGTGGTCCTGTCCTCGTCCTGAGGACACATCCCACCCACCCCGAACCTGATGGGCCTGGTCCCACCAGGACAGCCCCTCAGCCCTGGCCCCAGTCCCTGATCCCCACCCCACAGCC
>NW_010218758.1:0-555 GCF_000695765.1 Mesitornis unicolor
GTGAACCTTGTTCAAATGAGACCAAAACCAAGACTTATAGCAAAAAAAAACCTCAAAAAACCAAACAATGAACCCAAACAAACTGAACCAAAAGAGGGGACAGGTAAAACAAGGCAGTTTTCAGGCAAAGGGCTCCCTCAAACAGAGCTGAGAACACAATTTGGCCCCATTTCCCCTGGGATCAAGGAGCCCAGTTTGGGTTTTGGACTGCACAAAGCAGCCAACATGAGAGGTATTTGACTGCCATGCATGGTGGTTTTGTTCTTCACCCAAAAAAACCACACTAGACTTTTATTTTAGATTGTGAAACTGTAATAAAAGTGGGATGTGAGAAATGGGAAAGAGAATCATTATTGCTGTGCAATAAAATGTTTAAAAGAACGGAAACGCACTCGAAGCCAAACTCTTCTCATTGGGAAAGCTGGAAATCAGCTCTGTTGCTGGGTCTCCCTCCCTTTCTCTGCAGCACCAGAGGCTTCTGGAGGTCAGACTGGGGATTGGACTCCCAAAAATCCTGGGAATTCACATTGGGATTCACATAAACTTTGCCAGACC
>NW_010218759.1:0-553 GCF_000695765.1 Mesitornis unicolor
TTCCTGCTACAAATCAGAAAAAACACTCTCACCTGCATTGCTCTTATCCTTTCACTAGCACAGTAACACTGTATTTCCTATGCTCTAGTCTAAGCTTCCATCTCTGGCTCATCTTATTATGGCATCTTTTACTGTGTACTAAAAGGCTTTGCAAACAAGATATATACACAACTGCAAAGTATAAAGCTGTTATTCTCTTATTGCAAATGATAAATAGCTAGGACTAGTAATCTACTAGGCTTAGCATTAATACACTCACTACCTCTGATGAGACACCTGCTCAATCTTCAATGGCCAGGGAGAGAAGTCAGGCAGAGACGGATTGGTGCCAGTGTTGCTTGGAATAGGCTGATCCTCAATGCTGCCAAGTTACTAATTTCTGACTCATTGTTCTTCCTTTAGGATTTTATACCTTTTTGTGTTGTTGTATCTCCTCTTCAAACCTTGAGATACACCCTATCATCGTCAGCAATTACAGCTTTCCTTTCTTTCTTGGGTCTCATCTCACTTTAATCTCACACTGTAGTTCTCTTCTTAGAAGCTTATGCAGCTG
>NW_010218760.1:0-556 GCF_000695765.1 Mesitornis unicolor
TTTAAGGGGTTTGAAACGGGTTCAGTGGGGGTTGAAACTGGTTTAGTGGGGGTTGAGGGGTTTTGAGGGGTTTTAGTTGGGGTTTGAGGGGTTTGGTTGGGTTTTAAGGGGATTTATTCGGGTTTTGAGGGTTTTTTTGGGGTTTAAGGCGTTTTTTGGGGGGAGTTAAGGGGTTCTTTTGGGGTTTTAAGGGGTTGTTTGGGGTTTGAAGGGTTTTAGTTGGGTTTTGAGGGGTTTTAGTTGGGGTTTTTTGGGGTTTATTCAGGTTTTAAGGGTTTTTGGGGGGCTTTAAGGGGGTGTTTTGGGTTTTAAGGGGGTTTATTCGGATTTTGAGGGATTTTAGTTGGGTTTTAGAGGTTTTAGTTGGGTTTTTTGGGGTTTATTCAGGTTTTCAGGGGTTTTTTGGGGTGTAAGGGGATTTATTCAGGTTTTAAGGGTTTTTTGGGGGGTTTAAGGGGTTTTGTTGGGTTTTGAGGGGTTTTAGTTGGGTTTCTGTGGGGTTTATTCAGGTTTTAAGGGGTTTTTTGGGGTTTAAGTTTTTTTGGGGGGAGTTAAG
>NW_010218761.1:0-554 GCF_000695765.1 Mesitornis unicolor
CCTAACTTTGTCCCTCTTTTTTCTTCTTGCAGATATTCAAGTATATTAGCTTTAACAAAACAATGACCCAGCTCTCCTCTACACTGGCACGTTGTGCCAAGGACATCCTGGGCTTTGCCATTATGTTCTTCATTGTCTTCTTTGCCTATGCCCAGCTGGGTTACCTTCTCTTTGGTACACAAGTGGAAAACTTCAGTACCTTTGTTAAATGCATGTAAGTGTATAAGTCAGAATCCCGTTTCCATCATTTCATCAAAAGAATTTTAACTACTTTCCAAACTCTACCTGATTGTAAATCTGAATGTCAATAAGACGCCTGTTGTATCTCTCTGTAATAAAGCCACAATGGTTAATAAGTCACTCGCAGTCCTCCAGCTGTGACGTCCTCATCAGCAAAAGAACGCAGTGAGAAAATTGAGGGTTACAGACAGATTTCTGGTTGTCTGGTGCAGGGATGTGAGTACCTCATCCTACCACACTTTGAGACTCCTTGCAGCCCTACAATTCAATGGAAATCCCAGTCTTTTCATGGGAATGTTTAGTGAGAAGTTTCA
>NW_010218762.1:0-553 GCF_000695765.1 Mesitornis unicolor
TAAGTGTGTTACAAAGCACCATTTGGCCTTTGTAATCAGCTACTGTTGTCTTTTTTCAGGTATTTAGTCCTGTTATTTCCATACAGCAACTCCTGAAGGCCCCCAGCTAAGAGTGCCTTCTACTCAAGGACAATTCCTATATTGAAGACCTTAAGCTCAGATGCTCAAATATACTTTGATAAAGAGAGCCACTGCTTAGGTACAAGTGATGCCTCTGCAACAGTTGTCCACGTGGCACTCAGCTGCACTGCTTTGTAGTCATTCCCCACTCAGCTTTCCCACGTCTTTCATGGTTTTATACCTTCTCCTGTGACCTTTTTCCTAAGCTAATGCATCCTAATGTGTGTAAATCTTTTCATTTAGTTTAGTTTTCACTACCTCATAATTCTCTCACCCCACTAATTCACACTGCTCAGACAAGCTTACCCTATAACCTCTCTTACAGTAGCTGTTGGGAGGTTTTAATTAAGGGTTGAGGCATCCTTTGCTGAACACAGAAGTACTGTAGGAGAAAGTCACCTTCCCAGAGCTCCCACCAAGGCAGGTGACTTGT
>NW_010218763.1:0-554 GCF_000695765.1 Mesitornis unicolor
CTTGCCCCGGCCTGTGCCTTGCCTTGACTTCCCCTGGCCCTTGCCTTGCTTTGCCTTGCTCCAGCTCTTTCCTTGCCCTGTCCCGGACCTTACCTTGCCTTGCATTGCCATGCCTTGCCTGGCCTTGTCTTGCCCTGTCCTTTGCCTTGCCTTTGCCCTTGCCTTGCCTTGGCCCTGTCCTTTGCCTTGCCTTGGCCCTTGCCTTGCCTTGACATGCTTTGCGTAGCCTTGCCTTGACTTTCCTTCCCCCAGCCCTTGACTTGCCTTGCTCCAGCCCTTGCCTTGCCTTGACTTGCCCTGTCCTTTGCCTTGCCTTGCATTGCCCCATCTCTTGCCTTGTCTAGCCTTGCCCTGCTTTACCTTGGCTTGCCTTGCTCCGTCCCTTGCCTTGCCTTTTCTTGCGTTGCATTTCTTTGCCGCAGCCTTTGCCTTTCTTTGCCTTGCCTTGCCTTGCCCCGGCCCTTGCTTTACCTGTCCTGTCCTTGCCATGGCCTGGCCATTTCCTTGACTTTCCTTGCCCCGTCTATTCTTGCCTTGCCCCGGCCCTTGCCTTG
>NW_010218764.1:0-556 GCF_000695765.1 Mesitornis unicolor
TTCCAATTGGGTTATAAGGTAAGAAACAGCAGGTTGAATTTCAAAGAACACAAAGCAGTGATTACTGTTTCAGTTTCAATAGTCTTTCTATATTCTATTTAATTGTAAGGTAACCAATCTGTATTTTTTGTTAAATTTAGCACCACTTTCATCTACCGTTGGTGAAAGATTATAGACTTTGTCAGTCCAATCATCAACTGGTGTACATTAGTGTAACTCCATGGATATTGATGAAATTTACCAACTTACCCTCTGAAGATCTGAACCTTCACTTTTTTATCATGATTTTGTGATATTATAGATTGCCGGATGCTGTAATTGTTATCTTTTTCCAGTTATCATGTACAATCAGTAAAAAAAAATAATCTAGCTATTTCAGAAAATATATGAATTATTGACTGAGAGTCTGAGATGTAGTCACATACTCACAGACTTCTGCAGCAACGACAACAGTTTGGTCTGTTCACCTCTTTATCCCTGTGCCCTCCGAGACATAGCAGCTGAATATGTGAGGTTCCTAGTCTTCTTTAGAGCAAAGTAAAATAGATCCATTCTC
>NW_010218765.1:0-556 GCF_000695765.1 Mesitornis unicolor
AATAATGTAGCAGCTTTATTCAGCAATGATGAACGTGAACATGTATCAGATTGTAGAGGCAGAGGAGCAGTGGCAGGACATCTAAAAACGAAGTAAAATGTTGAGTTTTCATAGATTCAAGAGTAGGAATCCGTATTAAAGCAGAATATCCCATGCAATGTGGTAGTCTTTTTTGCCTCTTTGTGTCATAAATAAGAAGTTTGGGAAGAAAGATGCCTTGAGTGCCTTCAGTGCTCTAACATTTATGGCAGAACAGAGTATCTGAGGTGGGAAGGAGACACAGGGACTGCCTAGTTCAACCCCAGGCTCACAGCAGGATGAGCTACAGCAGACTGCTCGGGATCATGTCCTGTTGGGGTTTGAGTATCTCCGAAGTGGAACCTCACAATGTCTGGGCAACTTGTCCTAGTGTTCAGTCATCCTACCCAGAAGAGGGAAGAAGGATCCCATCACTGCTCTTCCTAGCTCCCTGTTCATTTTCTTTTCTCTTGCTCTTTCATTTTGTTTTTATGGTGGGTTTGGGGTTTTTGGTTGGTTGTGGGTTCTTTTCTTTTAT
>NW_010218766.1:0-555 GCF_000695765.1 Mesitornis unicolor
CAAACTTGCTCCACAACTGCAGGAGAGACGGAGTGTTGGTCTCCCGCTGAAGCTAGCCACAGGCAGAAGAAACACTGAATAGCTTCTCAAATTTGTCTTTCTGCATTTTAAAGCAGGTCTTGCGCTCTAGAGCTTACCTAAAGCTTTCAAAGAGTCTTGTCCAAATTTTCCAGGACAGCCAGTTTTTGAGATAAGCTGCAAACAGGCATGAGAGGAATATTCAAAACACGACTGACTTATTTTCATGCTGTGAGACCTGCCTACACTGGAAAAAAGTTTGTTGAAGCAATGCAAATCCCGACACCAACCAGAGTGGAAATATGCAAAATGTGAAAATATCCTGTACTCGAAAGATACAGAAAGGTGGGAGAGATCACAAAGGTAAGCAGCAGCTAATCTCTGCCTTGAGGGATGCTGGTTTCTAAAGTCAGCACCAGTAACCGTACAGAATAGCAGGTGAAAACAGGACAAAACTTCTTCAAAGTGTTGGGATTCATCTGCCCAACCTGAGTTCCAAAACCAGATGAGTTCAAGGCTGAAAATTAAACCAAGCCC
>NW_010218767.1:0-556 GCF_000695765.1 Mesitornis unicolor
AACCTCCAAATTCTTCAATACATCACTGCATTCTGGTGCTAATATTTAGGGCTCTTGTTTAGTTTGTCTTCAAACAAATCAACACAAGACAGACTAGAGAACAGAGTCAAATCCACATTTCTTAGATTGTTTCACAAGCTGATGCTTGCAGGAGCAGCTGTGAGCTACTTGTTCCTAACAGACCCTGAAGAATGACTTCTTTCAGTTTGCAAAGCATATACACTGATGCATTATCCCAGAGAGCCTGTGTTCTCTTCACAGCCATAAGCAGCTCACCCAGTTCTTCAAGTGATGTAATCCAGAGTCAAAATTTTGCACAAGGCATACATGCTGTGGTACTGACATCTAAAGCAGCCGTAAATTCAACGGATCTTCCTGGAAACCAAGAATTGTGTTGGGATCCTAGACCCCCAGCTGAAAAGAGCCATTTGAACGTTCCCACTGCAAATCCTACAAACAACAATTACTGTTAAGCGTGAGGCCTATACCCTGCAAGAACTGAGAAAGTGTTGCTGTTTTCTACTGGAATTACAGCAGAGAGGTATATTTTACATCA
>NW_010218768.1:0-556 GCF_000695765.1 Mesitornis unicolor
AGGAAAAAGAGAATAATATGACTTTGTTTGCCTGACTTTCTGACACTGATGAATTATCTGGTTGTTAAACTAAGAAACATTGTGATCTGTTTAACATATTAGCAAATGGAACTGTAAATGTAATACAACTACGATCAATGTTTAAAAGACACATGCCTAAAATTTAAGTTACTGTAAACTGCTAATGGGCATAATCCTCCCAGGAATCATGCAGGTGTGTTTTAAAACGAAGTGTTTTATTTTTAACCATAGCAACATAGACCAAAATAGTATGAAACTGTCTCCAAACAGCTACATACTAGAGACATAAGAAGAAACCCACCTCTATGCAGAGAAGGTTATCTTCTCAAAGATGGAGAAAAATATTCTGTTTTCAGCTTTGTACTCTGATAATGATCAAAGGGTTTTAATCATCAATAGTATATTCTTTAATTCACAAAACAAAATACGGTTTTGATTTATCATAAAATAGTTTCAGTTGGAAGGAACAGGGATGTCTTCAACTAGATGAGGTTGCTTCAGAGCCCCCATCCAACCTGACCTTGAATTTTTCCAG
>NW_010218769.1:0-558 GCF_000695765.1 Mesitornis unicolor
ATTGTGAGCTCATGGCTAGAAAACCTGTGATAAAGAAATAAACTGCATTGTTCCCTAACTGCTTTCTGCACTTCAACATGTGCAAGAAATGTCAAGTCAAGCTCAGCCTGCCTGCCCGAGCTGGGCAGGACATCTGTGGTTTTGTGTGGTTATTCATAGCGTGGGGTGCAGCTTCTGTGGGCAGCTTTTTTAATAATGTAAGCCAAAAGTGAAAGGGTAATGTTTACCAAACCTGTTTCAAAATGGCTGATTAATCAAATAAATGGGTGTTTATTGAGGTTGCTAGGTACTTACTGTTATTGAGATAATTGTGTGACTCAGCTGAGCCAGACAAAGAGCTCCACTGTTGCTCTAAAGTACCTAACACGGGCAGAGTTTGGATCATGACACCAGAGTAGGGGAGAAACTTTTCTCTTTCTTCTCAGCTTTTCCACAAGGCTAATCATTTAATTCCTTTATCATCACATCATCCACTTTTACAGCCAGCTTCAAATGCCTTCCTCCCATAAAACCAAGAAACAAACACTGACCCCTCTGCAGAACCGCTTCATCCACAGC
>NW_010218770.1:0-557 GCF_000695765.1 Mesitornis unicolor
TTTGCCCAGACATAAAGTAATCCCGTTGCTCAATAAGAAATTACTGCTCTAATGGCTTCTGAGTACCAGAGCTCCTGGATGTAGTCAGACGTGCAGAGGAACCTGTTGTCCCTCACCATTTGAGAACCAGCCTGTTCAGGCCCAGGAGCAGACATGAAGGACCTACAGCAGATTTATTTGTTTTCTACTCCTTGCTCAGCAGTGTTCAGGCCATCGTGTTTCCCAGTTGGCTTTCCATAGCAAGTAAGTAGTGTGTCTGTATGTTGTTGAAGTTGTGAAATTGTGTATTAAATGTATAGCTCACACAAATTGTGTGACTCATACAATTAAATGTATAGCTCCCATGAATGTATATGCAGCTACTGTTTCGAATTGAACATCCAAGCTTGAAATGTCCAATTTGCACTTGGTTCGTTCTGCTAAAGCCCCCCGTCAGGAAATGGAAATGCTGCTTGTCTGGTTTGTAACTGATCTACAGACCGCAACTGCAAATGTTAAGATGGAACGTATGTCTCAGAGGTAAAGATGAATGGAGTGTTTTGAATTAAAAAAAACAT
>NW_010218771.1:0-558 GCF_000695765.1 Mesitornis unicolor
CTGTATTTAAATATGTGCTGTTTCCCTCATGGGTAAATCTGTTCTTTAATTGTAACTTCCGAAAGCAAGAATGTGGTGGGCTGGGGGGGGTTTCAGCTGTAAAAGCCAGTCTCCAGGACAACTGCTGAGACTGTTGTCATGGAAAGCACAGGCATGTAACGGCAGGTGCTATAGGATAGGGACAGAGGAGAAGGAAGGAGCTTGAAAGCAGTGCTTGCAATTTTTCTTTCAGCAGAAGCCCTTTCAGAACAGTGCAGAGAAAGGCAGCAAACTCTTGCAAGGAAATGTGAATAGGTATTAGGCACTACAGGACATTTACTTCTTAGGGAGAGAAGCCCCAGCCCCACTTCTGCCATTGGAACCCCCCGTGACTGCTGGGGCCCCCTCTGAAGCAGCAGTGCCTGCTTCACTGCAGGTGAACCCCCCAGGTCAGGTTTGAGAGTCATAACCTCAGCTTGGACATAGGACGTATGAGACTGACAGCTGTCCAGCTCTGTGGAAGAAACTTCCCTGGATCAAATTACATACTTGAGTAATTTCATCTTCTAATTAAAAAAA
>NW_010218772.1:0-557 GCF_000695765.1 Mesitornis unicolor
ATTTGGATATGGGATGATCATGGTTCAGAGAAGCAGGTGCTCTTTGTACACTGTCTTTACCCAAGGATGCGACAGTCAGGTCCTGGGGTAGAGACAAAATCATCAATCTCTGAACAGAACCATATTAGAATACTAACAGTAGTAGCTAGAGTAAGTTCTGGGATGTGTGGTGGGTGGGTAGTTAGAGGCTTCTCATTTTAAGAGGAGAAAATTCAGCTTTTGGGGGATGAAATGGTTTTTAGAAAAAGCTTGAAAAAGACAAAGTTCTCCTCCTGAGCACTGTGCACTTTTGGTGAGGATCAATTTCGTTCTCCTTCCAGCAACTTTCACTGCCTTCTCAATCTGTAACAAACACACACAGACATCCTAGGAATTGTCTTTTTCTCCATAATCACTGAGGCTTTGCTGGAGATCTGCTCCCTGCTCTTTCTGGGCGTCTCCTGTTGTTTCCTGTGTGAGAGGCTCTCAGCTTGATGTCCTTCTCTTATCCCTGCACTCCTGCTACCTCTGTTTCCAAATGAACACACTTTGTTGCTTTCCACAGAGAAAGAAAAAAA
>NW_010218773.1:0-557 GCF_000695765.1 Mesitornis unicolor
TTTTAAAGCCCTTTTATTAAAATAGTTTAGTATATCTATCTATGTAAATATACACACACACACAGACAGACATACACACATACCCCTAACCTTTGTTTGTTATGGGACACTAACCTTATTTTTTGCAGCATGCTATAAAAAGTGACCATTCCTGCAAACACTTGTGCTTAGACAGAAGAGACAGGCTACTTGTGAATGTCTGAACCTCGTGTTAGATTTCCACCGGTTTCATATAAACACAATCTCAATTCAGCAGCTAGCAGCATTCAGTGCAGCTCCTTCATAACAGAATTCTCTCAAGACCAGCGTTTGCAACACAGCCAAGTGCAAGCCAGCAGTCAGTCAGTCCTCCTCGATGAACACTGCCACGCAAAGCCATTCCTTGTTGGAAGGTATTCCAATTGATGGCATCAATGGGGGCAAAGCACAATAGACACATTAAATGACTTCTTGAATGCTGAATACTCTGCTGTCTCTGGAAGTCATTAAGAAACCATTAACTGTGGCTTCCCAGGTAGCCCAGATGAATGGACAAAGAAAAGGGGGGGAGGAAAACA
>NW_010218774.1:0-555 GCF_000695765.1 Mesitornis unicolor
GGTCACCTGGGTGATGGGGACACCAAGGGACTCCTGGGCCATCTGGGACATCCAGGGACACCCAGATGATGAGGACATCAAGGGACACCTGGGCATTGGGGACACCCTGGTGATGGGGACACCTTGGGCACTGGGGTGACGGGAACATCCAGGGACACCCGGACATTGGGGACACCCCAGACATCTGAGCAATGGGGACATGTGGGGACACCCGGGCACTGGGGACACCTTGGAGATGGGGACACCCAGAGACACCCAGAGAACGGGGACACCAAGGGACACCGGGGACATCCCAGGACTGGATCCATCTGTGGAGAGAGATGGGGGACAACCGAGTGCGAGGGACACGTGGGGACACGTGGGGACACTTGGGGACACCCGGCCATGCCCAGAGCCACCTCCAGAGCTGGGGACACCACATCCCCAACAACCGGCACTGGGGTCAAGGCACCATCGGGGCTGGGACGACGGGGACCAGGGCTGGGAATAGACCCCGAGATGGGGACAAGGGGACAAGGGGACCACAAGGGATGGACACAGGGGACACAGGGGACA
>NW_010218775.1:0-558 GCF_000695765.1 Mesitornis unicolor
AAGAAAATTAACTCCAACCCAGCCAGACCCAGTACAACTGGTTACAATGCAACTAGTATGCCGCTAAAAACTAAAAATAAGTATTTGTCTTTCTGGTTCATCTTAAAGAGCCCTGTGGGGCCTGGATTCTGTCACTCGTTCTGTTCTGCCATATTACCAGAAATACTTCTGAAAGGCACAGGGCAGCTGCTGAAGGCTCCTGGTATATCAGTCCAACAACTGTTTCAGGAAAAGCTCCGGCTGTTGTTTACATTGTTTACAGATACGAAAAGAAAAGAAGGGCCCCTCTTCTGAGTGTCCTTTAAAGCATCACAAAACGTACAGCTCTTTGGCTCCCCACAGAACAACTTCAGGTAGCCCAGTCAAGCAGCTGCTCTGTTCAGATGAAGGCTGCCTCTGCACCGAGATACACAGATGTCACCATGCCTAAGCTAAGCTCATGTTTAACCTTGCTAAGTGTCATGGCTTAACCCCAGCCAGCAACTTAAGCAGCACACAGCCGCTCACTCACGCCTGCCCAGTGGGACGGGGGAGAGAATGGGAAGAGTAAAAGTGAGA
>NW_010218776.1:0-558 GCF_000695765.1 Mesitornis unicolor
AAAAAGAGTCTAAGCAAGCTACTCAGGCTTGCTTTACAGCAATGAGGGAATAGAAGGGCACTGCTGTGGATTCTATCCAACATCTTTTAGACACAGAATTACCTCTGGAGTAATTTTTCTCTCTCCAATGGGAAAGAGAACATGACCAACTAGCTTTGCCTAGATAACTTAGCTTTTTCATCCAAAGGATCTTAAATACACTTTCATCATACGCTTGTGGCCAGTTTTGCCACGGTGAAAGCTATTTCTATGTATCATTATGCAAAGAAAGGGTTTGTAAAATACAACATAAGCTATTTCAAAAGAGTAAAATATTTGTCCTATTAAATTTTCTTATGCCTTGGAATTTTTTTGAGAGAAAAGGATTATGAAGTATGTTATGTGTTAGAGAAATGTGATATCTGATCGAAACAGAACGTTTATTAATGTTGTTTGGTAGGTAGTCATTTTGCTACTGAGTATACTCCCACTAAACTCTGACATACCCAGCAGTAAAGGACAGTGCAGTTGACCATCTCTGGAGGGTGCCATGTATGTAATTTGATGTATTTTTTTTTT
>NW_010218777.1:0-557 GCF_000695765.1 Mesitornis unicolor
GGGGGGGGAAGACAAACACAGGCATGCCGTGGTGCAAACACCAGCAGAGAGCCCTTGCCCGATCCCAGCTATTTACAAATACCTCTTGATGATACAAATGCCATCTTATCTGGGCGTCTAGCAGATTAAATTCACAGGCTGGACGGACTGTCCGAGGCTTGTTTATCGTAGGTCACTGACTGGCATTTGTAACCCAAGCTTAGCTATTTTCGTAGTTTACCAAGAGCAGCGTGTACGCCGCGGAGCTGTAATCGCACATCGCGGAGCACAACGAGCCTGACGCCGATATTGCCTATCGCACGCATATCGCAAGTACAAGGCAGAACTCGGATTGTTTCAAAGTCGGCGCGGGGACGCGCCCCAGCCCAAACTCGACCAAACTCGGCGGCGGCTCCTTACCTGCTCAGCGGCCGCCCGGGCAGCGCGGCAGCTCCGGCTTTGTGCGCTCCCGCGGGAGCCGGCTGTCCCGGCCCGGAAGGCAGCAGTTGCCGGCGGGACCCGAAGCGGGCGGGGAGCGCGGCGGGCCGCTCCCCCCGGGGGCGGTGTGGAGGGAGACC
>NW_010218778.1:0-554 GCF_000695765.1 Mesitornis unicolor
CCCCACCATGAGGGGATTTTGGTCTTGTGGTGATGGAGCACACGGCTGTTTCGTTCTGCCGAGGCTCAGCTCAGCATCAGGATGCAGGGAATGGCCTCTGATCAGCCCCATGCTCCAGAGATGCCAGCACAGAGCTTGCGATACTCCTCCCCAACTACATCTGTATTCAGGGCTTGTCCATTTGTTTTTCATTAATATATACATAGACATATGCGGCCTATAAAATATCAAGTCATAATGGAGATGGTCTGCTAGCAGAAAGAGCCTGAATTTCATTCCATTAACAGATGCGTTCAGTTCCAGATCTAGGATGGCAGGGACTCTATTTCTCTTCTTTTTTCAGCATCCTCAGCTCAGAAATTCAATTTTCCTCCAGGCTATTCACAGCCAGATGCTGAGACTGATGGCTGTGTGCCTGATTGACTCCCGTTGACTTCAAGAGATATCCCAGCTGCTATCGTGAGCCTCGGGCTGACACCTCCCTGCCAACGGCAGGGGGGAAAAGGAGCATAAGATCATAAAATCACAGAATGTTTTTGGTTGGAAAAGACCTT
>NW_010218779.1:0-555 GCF_000695765.1 Mesitornis unicolor
GCAGCACCACAAACCCCACAACCACACCAGGACACCCCAAAACCCCACTCCTGCTCGTCCCTGCACCCTCGGAGCTCCCCTCAGCCCCACAGCGACGCCCCCAGGGCAGACCCCAGCCCCTCAGCAGGGTCAGGGCTCGTTTTGGGGACAGCCCCCCACGTTCCAGGTCGTCGCCGTCCCCTCCTCCCGGCTCCCAGGTGGGACCCTCCGGGGAACGGGAGGCAGAACCGCGCTCGAATTAGAGCAGCGCCCGCGGCGCCCTCCCCGCGCCAAACCAGGACTTCTCCCCAAGTGGCGGCACTCAAGGAAAAAGGAGACGACGGCTGCTCAGGTTTAGCCCAATTTAAACCCCCACCTCCACGTCCTTCGCCAGAGACCAGGCCCGGGGTCCCCTCCTGCATCGTGGGCTGGCAGAAACCCCCCAAAACACCAGGGAGGCCCCGTCTCCTCCGTTCGCCGCTGCCCCGGGACACAAACCCAGAGAATTGGGGGGGGACAAAGCACAACCGTGCAGCACGGGACGCGAAACCCCTCGCCCTGAGCCGCTGCGGGAGG
>NW_010218780.1:0-558 GCF_000695765.1 Mesitornis unicolor
ATTGTCACACATTTGGTGAGCCCCATGGAAAACCTTACTGCCCCATGACAGCGGTTACTGGACAATGCCCCATTTCAGACCTATGTTTGGGGCACATATCTAGCTGGAACACAGCCATTTTCCAAATAGGGCATAATCGTTCACATTTGTTTGTCACATCCAATGGGAGTTTTTCTTATTACTATGCACAGTAATTTACCAAATGTAGAGCTTTTAATGTTCTCTCATAAATCACCAAAAAAACCCCGAAAGGCACTTTCATGCTGAGCACCCAAGCAGTTCTGTGCCTCTGGTTAAGCAAGGCTGAGCAAGTGAGATTCTCAGCAGGATGAGCACACCCGCAAACCCAGCTTTTCCAGCGGCCTCGCCGCACATCACAACTCACACCAGCTACAAAATCCCACCCTGCACCACTCTTCCCTGGCCCTGTGCTACCAGGTCTCTCGTGACTCCTCACTCCTCGTGAGCCATTATTTTGCCTCATCTGGGCCAGTGAATGCTCAGCTAGATCTGTACTGAACCATCGCTAGCTGAGTTTTCACTGAGATGCTAATTTTT
>NW_010218781.1:0-547 GCF_000695765.1 Mesitornis unicolor
TCCAACCAAAGAACAACTGGCAGCGCAGGCAGACATGGCACCCCACATTTGGGTAACCCAGGTCCAGCCTCGGAGCACCCAGCAGGAAAAATGTGTGAAAAATCTTCTGCAGCGTGGTAGAAACACTGAGCTGGGGAGTCATCGCAGCACGGGAGTGGAGGGGAAATGTCTTTATTGAATACTCTGTGTTTGCTCTTAGAGTCCCTTAAAAGCTCTGAAGCTCAAGTTTGCTTGATTTGCTCTGTTTGCAATATGCAATTTCAGTGAGAAGTTTCAATTCAGCGTGAACGAGTTGATGCGGGAGTTGTTCCCTTTTAGGTGATAGGGAACCAGTTACTCTAGTGTAATGCGCTGGTTTGCTTGTTATACTGCTTTGAGTTTCTTTTTAATCAGCGTATTCCAGACCTCTGGGCAGTGCGTGCATCCTTCTTTAGGGCAATGCTCAGGTCCTAATTTGCCATAAGGTTTAAGCACAGACTTGTTTCTCTTGCTGAAGCATAGTCTTTAAGCCAGAGCATTTATAATAACAAAACGTTTTGTAATTCTC
>NW_010218782.1:0-552 GCF_000695765.1 Mesitornis unicolor
GCGGCAACAGCGTGAAAACGGCCACCAGAAACCACCCCGAGCACCTCTGCTGGGTGGAGGGCTCAGATACTGCACAAACCCCTTGGCTCCGTGGTCTCAAATAGCACCGAGCTGCTGGGACTGCGTCTGCTCCCAAGCCAGCCAGGTTCGGACACAGAGCGCGGTCTGGTTTGACTGCACGGCTCGTGCAGGCACTGCCACCCGGTTCTCACCTGTCGGGAGGTGAACAGGCACTCTGAAAAACAAAATAGATATAAAATAGGGGAAAACAGCTTTCCCCTCGTGTATTAGCTTTTGAAGTAGTCGTGGTCTTTTTGGGTAAACTGTGGGTGCAGGCTCACACGGCTCTAGCAGCACGATTTTTGCAGTATATTCAGCTTTTTCAATATGAAGACAAGTTTCCTGGTGTTATTTGGAGCTTTCTACTACTGGTTTAACAGCACGGTCACCACCACCGCTCCTGCTCTTCAGAAAACACACGGCTGCGTCAGCTCACTTCTAGGATTTATCCCAACGTGATTCACTACGGATCAGTTACAGCAAATCCTCAGC
>NW_010218783.1:0-558 GCF_000695765.1 Mesitornis unicolor
AAAAAAAAAGTTGGTAATTACTTTATGCAGTTTGAAATGAGCATAACTTGTTGCTAAATTAGACTGGTGATAACTACTCACTGGGGTGAACTATTCTGTAATGCATAGGATAAAAAGCATGTGGAATTTGTCTGTGAAAATGTGTTTATTTAGTGTTCCAAATACAGGACAATCAACTTTTGAGGCAGTTGGCAGAATGCAAGAGTGAACCTGGGCACTGTAACGCTGGTCAGAGGAAGTGAAATGCATCTTGTGGGCCTTTGGATGTTACTAAAACCCAAAAATGCTAGACCATTTGTTTCCGTTTTGGCATTTAACTCTTGGAAATTTGCAATGTGTCGGTTTGCCACGGGGTGTCACTAAAAACATACCGTGAGCTGTTACACTGTGGTTTTCAAGTTTCAAAACTGGGGGCCTAACCAAGGCAATTCTGTTTCTTTCATGAGAGCCAGAATTTGCTACAAATGTTAAATGTGCAGAATACTAGGTGGACAGGTAAAAATGTCATGGGTCTGTTTCTGATGTGCTGAAGGATAAAATAGACATGTATTGCCGTAT
>NW_010218784.1:0-555 GCF_000695765.1 Mesitornis unicolor
CACACAGGTGGAACAAACCAAGTGATTACTTTTAGGTAGTGCTGAGTGAAACCAGATAATGATAGTTTTCTGTTGAGTTTAAATCTTTTAACATTTCCTACAGATAAAATAAAAAACTGCCAGTGACTGAAGAGAAGCAAGCCATGGCTAGTGTTTCACACCACCACCAGCCACTGCCCAAGTCCTGGTCTGGGCTATCACTTGCAGGCTGTAAGGCACTCATGTGCTATTTAAATTCAGCTGGAATTAACAGCATCCTCAGGACAGTAGGACTCAAAATGTAAGATGGAAACAAGTGGAATTATTTGCATGATTACAAGAAAGGTTTAGGACCCTTAGGTGACTACCGGTCAATTTTCAATCATGTCCAAGTCCTGAATTTCCAGTGATGTACATGGGCTATCAGAGCCCTGATGTTGCTAGAACAACAAATCCCCTCTCAGCAACTTCTGATGTCCAGAGCTTTTAGAAGTGTGACCAATGTATCTCCCCTTGTTTATTGATCTGGTACGGAAGTGCAATCACTCAGGAAGTTGATGTTTTCACCAAGGCCTG
>NW_010218785.1:0-555 GCF_000695765.1 Mesitornis unicolor
GGAATCATGTTCCCTTGGAACTGAGGGATCCATTTTCTCTTTTCAAGAGGAACAAGTGGGAGCAGGTATGCCATCTATCGGACACTTACCAGGTCAAAAAGCCTCATCTCTGAAATCAGCTATAATTTCTTATCTTCATGCATTTTGAGGAGGCACATCATTAATCACTTCACAGACTCCATGGTGCCAGTACAGAGAACAGAACTGCCAACAGAAGTTCAAAATAAACTTATACATGTATTTCTAAATTATAATTTCATACATATAACATAAATCGCCCTGTGATAGCCACTCATCTGTAGCAGCAGGTTAGCATCAGGGACCAGCAGAAGCTGGCTGCTCCACCAAGGAAGATGAGTTTGGAGCCAACCGTGATGGCAGCCTCACCAGCAAGGAGCCCATCCCAAAGCCCCCAAGCAAGGCAAGCAGCGCAAGTCTGACAACAGAATCCATGGTCAGCCAACAGCCCAGTGGCCATCGGACAAATCCGTGGTGACAAGGCAGGTCCTAGGCCACACCAGGAAGCCAGCTGGGGGTCACGACTAGCAGAGATAC
>NW_010218786.1:0-554 GCF_000695765.1 Mesitornis unicolor
GACTGCTGCGGTGTCTCAGACAATGTGGTCTTCAAGGCAGGGATTACCTCTTAGGCCAGGCTTTGTATCGCTGAGTGTAACCTGAACTGTCCTTGAGGCCCCAGGTAAGTATAATCCATGCACAACCAGCACAACTGGTATTATAGGTGCCACAGAACAGCCCTGGTGCTGGCCTTAAGAGTCCTGTCCAGGAGATTCAGAAGAAAAAAATAGCCAGACCCAGTAAATACTAACAGTACCCGGAGGCACGTTCCTCTGCGTTGATGGAGGTGAGGTTTGGGGAAGAGATGCTGAAAGGCCCTACCCTGGAGGGCTCTGGTGGCCACCCATCCTCAGCCCTGGGCTTTCACGTGGTGGGTGTCTTGTGCAGTGAAAACAAGTGATGAGAGAAGCGCTGGATGAGTAGCGCTGGATGTGGGGAAATTCTATTTATTTTTTAGGGGACTACCTAATTTATTTGCCCCTTGTAAGAGTGGTACTGAGGAGGTTGATGAAGCCCAGCATGTACCGAACCGTGCGGCTCTCAGCTGCAAAGCTTTGGCGATGCCCTTTGG
>NW_010218787.1:0-557 GCF_000695765.1 Mesitornis unicolor
GTCACCATCCCTGGAGGAATTTAAAAGATGGCTAGATTTGACACTTGGTTACATGGTTTAGTGGTGGACATGACAAATTTAGGTTGGATTCAATGGTCTTAAAGGTCCTTTCCAACTTAAGTGATTCTATGACTCATTCTCAAATCATCTACCTCCTCCCCCTCTGGGCAGTGGGGCCTTTGCTTCTCCTTCCTCCTCACACTTTTCCCTGGCTTTAGTGTGGGTCCTCTCTGAGAGCTGCAGTCCTTCAGGATTAACCTGCTTCAGTGTGGACTGCCCCATGCCACAACTCTTTTGGGGAGCAGTCCACTTTGAGGACTGAGGCCAGCTGCAAGTGTCCCTGACAGGTCAGAATCTGCAGCTATGCAGCTGGACATATATGTGTTCTGCTTGTCCAGCTCCCGATGTGACACTGGTGAGCCTGGCAAGGCTTACTTTCACTCTTATAAGTACACAAGCTATGTTACTTTTACAATAAACATAACCTGAAAATGAGTTTTGCCCTGCTCTATGTCTGCATTTCTTTAAATACAACTTGTTATAGCATTTGTTCATTT
>NW_010218788.1:0-558 GCF_000695765.1 Mesitornis unicolor
GCCAATGAACTCGACACAGACAGGACTGCAACCCACACTGCAATGGGCGACCGTGCCACAAACCACCGAGACCCATGAACCTTCCTGCAACACCTGGGAATGGCCAATCCGCCCTTCCCACCCCTGCAGCAAGAAAAACACCCTGCAGACGGACAGCACGGCACAGCACCGGGGTGGCAACGTCACTGATGGGGCTGTGCAGGGGGACAAGCTCCAGGCCCAGTCCCAGTCGCTGCAGCTCCACTCCAGAACCTTCCCTTGTCAAATTAAATGTTAAAATACACGTTACGACAGGTCAGCGCTAGGCCAAAACAGACGGAGGTTGTTCAGATGAGAAACAACCTCCAAATAACTTATTTGCCAAGGACAACTGAGGCTTTCAGGCTGCTTGGGTGGGTCACAGATTAAAATACCTCATCCGAGAAGGGTGTGAAAAAACATAACGCAACTACAGGTCAGATGCGATTGAATCACAGGGCATTATCCAGCACCTCCACCAAATGTTTCACAGAAACCACAGATGGGTTTGGGTTGGAGGGACCCCAAAGCCCCCCCAGT
>NW_010218789.1:0-554 GCF_000695765.1 Mesitornis unicolor
TTCAGCAGCTTCAGCTGCGCTGTGCAGAGACAAGGCCAGGGAAGGGGCAGAGCTTCTGCTGAGGCTCAGCCTGGAGCTCTCTGGAGTCCACCTTGGCATGTGGAAAGGATCCAAATGCTTCCCTGGAGTTTTTTCCATAGGAGTGTTGAGGATGAGCACGAGGTCTCTGTTTAGCCTGTGATTTTCCATGTGTAAATGCCCAAAGGACATGCCCAGCCCAAAGTCCCTACCACTAGTCCAAACTACAGCGTTGGGCACCCAGAGCACACGCACAGGAGCCCAGCTCAGCTGCGCTGCCTTCCCTCCCAGAGCAGTTTGGGGTCTCAGGCCTGTGCTGCTGAGCCCTTCCTTTGGCTCCTGCTGGAAAAGGATCCAGCCACGGGTTTCTTTCACCTGGTTTAACTCTTTGCCTTTCTGCCTTTTGAAGCTGAAGCCCGAGACACAGACCAAGTCTGGAAGCACTCTGGATCTCTTTCGGAAGAAGCACCTCCGGAAGGTGACTTTAATCATGTCGTGTGTCTGGTAAGACATCCCCTGATCTCCTCTTTACAAAC
>NW_010218790.1:0-559 GCF_000695765.1 Mesitornis unicolor
CACCTGAGTTTCAGTGCTGTAGCTGCAAGAGTAGCTGCTCCAACATTAGCGGGTGACCTGGGATGCATGAAGTGATTTCATCTGAGGTCCATTTTGCTAGCTAGAATAAGCTCTGAAAATAACCAGACCCTAAGCCTCACCTTCCTCTTGCTGTTACCTTTTGCTAGATGATGAACTTCCTCTTGGCAGGATTTTTTCTCAGCAGTGCTGACTTTTACGCCTGCCTTATTACAGTTTGGCAGCTCATTCTTGTTACCTACTGGACATGCCTTCTGCTTGGAGGAACTTCCCCTGTTCCTGGGGTGGCAAAGGCTGCTCTGCCTGCCGAGGGTTTCCCTTCAAGAGCTTCCAGAGATAAGGGCTTTCCTGGTCTGGCATGTTGAGAAAGGAGCCAAGCAACAGTCTCAGCCTAGACAAAAGGCAAACTCGACCTACTATTTATGTAGTTACTTAAACATGATTTAACCGAAATAATGCACGCTGCGACTTGGCTAGGAGAGAGGGGGGAAGGGGAGGAGAGGGTGCTCATTTCTAATGAGCCGGGAGACAGCACAATTAA
>NW_010218791.1:0-559 GCF_000695765.1 Mesitornis unicolor
TCCCTTCCAACCTCAACCATTCTGTGATTCTTTGAATTTGTTTGTGAGGTGACAAGGAAACGTGCCCCAGGGTGGTTGATCCCTGGGTGGCAGGCTGTGTGGAAGGATTTGGCAGGTGCCTAGGGCATGTAATCCCATGTTTAATTGGTGCACCACTTGATGTAAGGGTGGAAAAGAGGTAAGAATCTGCAGTCTCTGGAGGCAACTCCTGTCAACTGTGAAGGCGATATAACACTTCAAGGATGATCTTGTAAATTACTGAGCGAAGTGGAATACAATGGAGGAATGTATCCAATATTTGACAGATGTAGCTTTGCTGGAAGTCATCTACAGTGACCTGGACAACAACCAGGTCTCCAAAGATCCAGACATCCAGTTTACAGGGGCTGGAGGTTTACAGTGGAGTACTGTGGCCTGAACAAAGTCATGCCACCGGAGAGTGCAGCCATACTGGAAATGTTAGAATTGACTGGAGTCAAAGGCAGCCAAGTACTATGCCACAACTGATATTGCCATTGTGTTTTTCTCAGTTCCTTTGGCAGCAGAGTGCAGGCCACAG
>NW_010218792.1:0-560 GCF_000695765.1 Mesitornis unicolor
GGTACGGTGGGAGCCCCGCCAGCTCCCAACTTCACATCTTTGACCCCAAACACGGGGGAATTTTGGGTCTTTTTCAGTGCTGAACCTGACCCTCATCGACCTCCCGGGTATCACCAAAGTGCCGGTGGGGGATCAACCGCAGGACATCGAGTACCAGATCAAGGAGATGATCCTGCAGTTCATCAGCAGGGAGAGCAGCCTCATCCTGGCCGTCACCCCCGCCAACATGGACCTGGCCAACTCGGACGCGCTCAAGATGGCAAAGGAGGTCGACCCCCAAGGTGAGCCGGACGCGGCCAAATTTTGGCAGTTACGTGCCCAGTTTTGGTAGCGGAGGGGCTCCCTCCTCCTCCTCATAGAGAGGTTGGGGAAGGGTCAGCTCTGCTCCTCGCCTCACCGTGAGGCCGGGTTTACTTTGGTGGTGTGCCCACTGCGTCCTTTTAACGCAATCAATCCGTGGCTCGCTCGCGAGATTAATTAATGGCTCACGTGGGAGGTTAATCGATAGTTTATTTATGAGGTTAATCAGTGGCTTGTTAGATTATTCAGTGGCTCATCTG
>NW_010218793.1:0-560 GCF_000695765.1 Mesitornis unicolor
TTGCCACAGTCATGATGTTGAATCACAAGGACTTACCCTCTTTTAAATGGTTTTGCAATGTGATAATCCTTGGCGTCAGCTCCCTGCTTTAACTCTTTAACAAAGCAGACAGGTTGGCATCCCAGGACACCTTCCTGCTCTTCCCAAGCCTTTCTGACACAGGTTGTCATCGGAATCCATGGCACCACTCCCTGCCATCACGGCTCATTGCATGCCCCGCAGCTGCTGGGGAAAGCCATGATGGCCCCGTGGTGCTGCCATGCTTCCCAGGACTACTTGGGATGAGAATCTTACACATCTGTGTGGGTTCAGGGGACCTTCCAAAGCTGAGCAGGGCCAAGGGTGAACCCCAGCACTGGGTGCTCAGAGGGCCCCATCTGGCAGGTGGTGGTGGGCACGCAGAACGATGTAATGAAATGGAGAAGGATATTTGAATGCTTTTGACCATTTTCTGTACTGTCATTCCCACAATCAAGGTTTTATCTTTTCTCTTTGCTCTGGGAAACACCACAGAGTCAGATGAAGAATTTGGGAAGAGAGTGTGGGTTCCCTGTGCAGAG
>NW_010218794.1:0-556 GCF_000695765.1 Mesitornis unicolor
TTTTTTTGTTTCCTTGCAGGCTTTCCTGTAATTGCAACTAACAAGGTGAGAGCCTGTTCTGCTGTGAGATTTTGCAGTTGCTGCATGCTCAGCACGTACTGTTAGTTTGGAGGAGGGAAAAAAGAGGAGGGAGGTGAGTTTTGACACATGGATAATATTTGAGAATTACTGTTGACTAAAGCTTAATTACCTGGCTGGTGGGTGGTTATTAAAAGCGAGCATGAACAACCGTGGCATTTAAACTGAACGTGGCTGTCGAGCAGGCCTGGGCAGCCCCGGCCTCTGCTCCCTGCCCGTTAGGGGCTGCTGTTGCTCTGCCTCTGTCAGGAGCGAGGGCTCTAGTGAGGGGCTTTTCTTTAAAGTTTAGAAATTCACTTTTGAACTTTTTTGGAGTGATAGGATATTCAGTTTAACAGCATCCTTTGGGTTTTGCCTAAACCTGACAGTGTGAGACTTGGTCATGGACCAGCAGCGAGGCTGAGGGGGAGCTGCCGTTTGTCTGCTGGCAGCTTCGCCACAACAAACCAACACAGAATCACAGAACGTTAGGGATTGG
>NW_010218795.1:0-560 GCF_000695765.1 Mesitornis unicolor
TGTTCAGTCTGCAATGACTGTTTCTCAGGCACCTTTCAAGGAAATCTAAGGAGTGCTTTGGTGAAGTAGACGTTTAGCCAATTTTCTGATGATGGAGACACATTTAGCTACTGAGTTTCTAAGAGTTAGCTTCAAGCATGGCAAGACAGTTGACTGCTGATTCGGTCGCTGAGTGACGAGATATTGTCAGGAAAATGGATGTGTTGCCCTAAATACAGAACTTTGGGGTGCTGTGAAGCAGTGCTGCTTGTACAGCTGTGGCACAACTGTGTGGATATCTCAAGAGTATTTCCATGTCTGACCACAGCAACCCAGAGACCGGACCTGGAAACCACCTCATCTGCTTCACTGGAAACCACAAGGACTGTGATGGGTAAATAGCCAGTGATTCCTTTCCTACACTGATTACTTAGGCAGTGCTTTTATCTGCAGTGATAAGCCTGTTCAGATGATTTGTCTCTTGTTAGGAACTGCTCCATTTGTAAGCTTCCTGCTGCCTTTTTTAGGGTTCTCTTTCTAGGTTTACTCTGTTACCTTGTGTGTATATATATATATATATA
>NW_010218796.1:0-561 GCF_000695765.1 Mesitornis unicolor
TTGACTTTGATGCAGCTATGTCAACGAACTTAGACAATCTGTAAGAAAAGGAGATTTGTACTTACAATGGAAAGATTATGCTAGCAAAAGAAGGAAGGGACAAAATTGTTCCCTTCCTTTCCAAACCTTTCCCACAGCCCGAAATCTGCTGTGACTGCTTCGGGCCTGGAGAAGGGCAAGTTTTGTGCAATCACTGCCTCCTATCACTTTGCTTGAATAAAAGTTACTTTCTGCACCCCACGCTTCTGAAGTTTCAGATAAGGAAGGGTACCGACGGGGATCTCTCTCAGCCAGCGAGCACAAAGACACACTGTACCTGAATAATGGCTAGCGTTGGCTCAAGACGAGGATTTTCTCTCTTAAGACAGTCCAAGGATTTTTTTGCATTCTCGGTGATTTTGCTGCAACACAGTAAGATGCAAACCTTAAGCAAAACAGGCCTTCTAACATCAGTCAGCAGAAACCTACATTAGTCAGCAATACTGCATAAATGCTTAGGCACATCTGCTTTTAATCACCAAAATTATGGAGGGATTTAACTGTGAAGGCTGGTGTTCAGCA
>NW_010218797.1:0-561 GCF_000695765.1 Mesitornis unicolor
ATCACATGAAAATTGCAGGGGCTGACAAGGAAAGATACATTTCTTGCTAACAGACCACTGCTAGAAACAGTTGCTACCAAAAAAAAACCCCCTATTTCTCCCTCCCACAGTGCCTAAAGGGCATTAACTGTGCAAGGTTTACTTTGCAACTGAAGCACTCTCAGGAGGAACGCACAGAAGTAACGCGCCAACCAAAGTGTTACATTATTAAATGATACATCCCTAAAACCACCTCTGTTAAAGATGATTTCCGGATTTTCTCCCACCTTATATTTTTTTCTTATCAGAGCAAAGCAAAACGGTTTAATGGAGATATCCAACTGCATCAGCTCATCCCTACCATGTTATCCAAAACCCTCAAGCCCGGGTGATCACAAGGTCAATATAATTCTAGGAATCCCGAGTACTCCAAGCTCATGTACATTCTTAAACTTAAGGACGGAAAAGAGAAGTTCCTGGATGTTTAATGATTGTCAGTTTAAAAAGAAATGTGGGTTTTGGAAGGGACTTTAGAAAAACAGATGATTTCTACAAAGAAACGTAACCAAAAAATTGCCTAAA
>NW_010218798.1:0-561 GCF_000695765.1 Mesitornis unicolor
CTACCCCTGAGGCCTACTCCTCCACAATATTAGCCGAGTATAACTCTGTGTACTCACTCGCTGAGGCAGACAGCTCCACTATATACACATCTGCATTGGAGAAGAGAGGTTAAAAGGGGTTGCTCGGGGCTTTCTTGAGCTTCCCTGAGCTCGGGAAGAGCCAGAGCAGTGGTGGGGGAGGGCAGCTCATTGAGGACTGCTGACATGGCATAGATGGAGCCAGCACTAGTGGCACCTTGCCCCCAACTCCCATAAAAGGAAGCCTTCAGGAGTGCCAGCAACCAGGATAGGCAAACAGGTGTGGTGTAGCAGTTCATGCAAGGAGGGCAAAGTCTCTCTCTTAGCTCAAGAGGTAAGTTCAATTAGTTCAGATGGTGACAGGGAGCTTAACTGTGGTATCCAGCTCGTGGAAGGCTACTTCCTCTGCACCTGCCGGAAAGAATATATCAACCCAGACTGAGCGCCCACAAAAACACACAGCCATCCATGTCTCTGGCTGCAGGGAATGCCACCAGCTTACACTGGAAGTGGATGGCAGTAGAGGGAACAGCTGTGTAAGGT
>NW_010218799.1:0-560 GCF_000695765.1 Mesitornis unicolor
CAGGAACTAGAAGACTGCAATAAGGTCCCCCAACCCTTTGTGGTGACCTGTATGTCTGGTGGTGTGGGATACTCCAGTTCTGTTAATGTCCTCACTTCTCAGTGTTTGGATCTCTGCAATTGCTGTGACCTCACAGTGAAGTAATTCCTATCCAAGTCCCATGGCTCTTTGAGGTCACATCTGGAGCTAAGTTGTATCAAAAAGGGGATGGTGAAACCCCATTCTCCAAACTGACTTATCAACTCCCCAACACCATGATGATCCCAAGACAGAAGAGACAGGATTTTATTACCTACTGCCTGCATTTGTACAGCACTTGCCCAAGTTGTATTTGGTCTCAAGATCAGTGGCCTCACAGCAAAATGGAAAATCTTACACTGCAACAGATTGACCTGGTAAGATTTGCCAAACCATTACTTTCATAGCTTTTTTCCCAAAATCCTAAGGTCCCTCTTTGCTAGCAAAACATCTGGCTCACAGAGTCTGTCACAGCATGCTGTAGGGGTACAACTAATTCATTTCATGGCCACTTCATCGTGCTTAATGCAGCATAAAGACAA
>NW_010218800.1:0-561 GCF_000695765.1 Mesitornis unicolor
CATTTAAAATGTCTGTTTGCATCTGAAGATGTTGTTGGATACTTGAATACATTTCCATTAATCCACAGTTAAGACATGTGTTGGAGGTAACGTATGTGCATTGGTGTTGCAGCTGTCTCTACTGGCTCCTGTGATAAGGGAAGGCATCATTAAAAACTTTCTACAAGCAATGAACTCATCTTTTCAAACAAATTTACTGCAGGTAATGAATATATACATTTTGCAGTGGTTCTGTTATTTCTGCTTCGATAGGTGAAACCAGTGCCGTTTTCCTTCTTAGTAATGTTTTTCCTTTCCTCATTGCCTTCCATCAGGTTAAATGGATTTCTATGTGAAAGCCACACACAATGGCACAGCTCATCTCTAAAGTTTAGATCAGTTTACTCTTTCAATATTTCTTATTTTTCTATTTCTCTTCTTAATTTGGTTGAAAGTGTCTGAACAACTGCTACCTACTAGGTTATTGATGGCAAAATTAGCTTTGCTGTACTGTCTGGAAACAGTATTTCAGGATGAGCCTCAAGCAACATACTTAACATCTACAAGGGCTCCAATTTCATA
>NW_010218801.1:0-561 GCF_000695765.1 Mesitornis unicolor
ACTGTGATACACTGCGATATACCAGAATATACTGTGATACACCACGATATACTGCGATATATCACAATATACTATGATATACCATGATATACTGTGATGTACTGTGATACACTGCGATATACCGTGATATACTGTGATATATCATGATACACTGTGATATACCATAATACACTGTGATATACTGTGATACACTGCAATATACCAGGATATACTGTGATATACCACGATATACTGCGATATATCATGATATACTGTGATATACCACGATATACTGTGATGTACTGTGATACACTGTGATACACCATGATAGATTGTGATACACTGTGACCTACCATGATATACCACGATATACCATGATACACTGTGATATATCACGATACACTGTGATATACCAGGATATACAGTGATACACCACGATACACTGTGATACACCGGGACATACTGCGATATATCATGATACACCGTGATACACTGTGATACCCCACAATAAACCACGGTACACTGCGATATACCAGGATACAACGTGATACACTGTGATACACTGCGATATATCACGATATA
>NW_010218802.1:0-561 GCF_000695765.1 Mesitornis unicolor
GATGTGCCAGATAGTTCAAAAAATACTGAATGTCATCTGGGGCTGGCTTACTTCTGCATTCCTATATTCTCCTTATTTAGGAAGGGCTCTCAGTAGTGAGTTAGTAGTGCAAGAAGGGCACATAGACTTGCTGGGGGCATAAAACTGAGGAGTTTCTGACATCTGCAGATCAAGGAAATGGCAACAGCTACAGGCAAAGGCCAAGCGATTACAAGCATAGCAGTACACTCACCTCTACCTTTCTTTGCATTTTAGAAATGAGCATATAAACACAGAGGGTATTTGAAGCTGTCTGGAACATTAGACTAAAATCTGTTCAAGATGGATAAAAAGCAGAATAATCAAATCACAGAAGTTGTCACATGGGTCTTCTCTAAATTAATAACATGAAAAGTGTAATAAATCACAGTTTTGTGATTGCAAATGACAAATAGCTACTGTGACATAGAGAGGCACAGAAAAATATAGTGTATATTATCTGGAAGATGAACTCTTTTGCCTCTTCAGCAACCTTTATATAAAGAATAGACTTCCCAGTATTTAGAAAAATCTGTTATATTT
>NW_010218803.1:0-561 GCF_000695765.1 Mesitornis unicolor
GCTCTTGCCCGCAGCTATTCCTTATCAGCAGAAGAAACAGGCAGTGCTCATTCACCGCCGCTTGGCTACATCAGTTATTATTTCAGTTACCGAAGGAGCGCTTTGCCAAGCGTGTAAGGTGTGAAAAACGGAGCAAGGAACGTGTGTTTGAAATGGAACACGTCCCAAAGCCCGGTGAGTTTGGTGATTCACTTCGGCATCCGGTATTCGCTGATCCTGAGCATCGCTTGCTGTGCAACCCAGTGACACCGCCAGCTACTCGGATGTGTTCCAGACTGGAAACCAGTCATTGCAGAATGCTTTTTCGTCAGGTTTTCCTCTTGAAATCCTACTGAAGTGTATTAGAAGTCACATTTTCTTACATGTTTCTCTCCAGCTCACAGCCGGAGCAGGTACAGATATTTTATTTCCTATTCGTTACTATGTCAGTGTTTTCCCAAATGAAATAAATGCTTTTAATATAGAATTTAGCTACGTGAAAAGATATATAAAGGCCTGCAATACTCTTAATATAGAACAATGGTCTTGAATCCTCACTAGAAGAAGGATGTTGAGATTCTG
>NW_010218804.1:0-557 GCF_000695765.1 Mesitornis unicolor
TCAGGACAGCCTCCGGCAGAGTAGACAGAATATATATGACAAATGTATATGTTTCTTCCATTGCATGCCTTGCTCCTGTGTGAGAGAGCTGCCTTCCCTCCTCCTTACCCTCTTTGCCTCTTAAAGGAATTTGCAAGGTCTCTGCTCTACCTTCCCTCCCTTCCAGACACACAGCCAGAGGACTAATCCTCTGCGCCAATACCAGTGCACAAATCCTTTTGATTTAATGTGTTTGCTATGGCACAAAAAGTCTTTTGCTTCCCAGGCAAATCTGATTGCTCAGTCAAAGCTGCTAAATGCAAATAGATCACTTGTACCTGTTCTCTCTGGGAAGGGTGGTGTGGGCTTTATGCAAAATATGAAGATAAAGACCTCCTGTGTTTGGAGAGCAGAGCAATACACAGATTTGTGCTGGAGAGAGGTCAGCATAGCTGTAGTTCATTCATAACCTGTTTCTGGACTCCTGAGGTGGATTACCTCGGGAGAGTTGCAGTCAATGTCACTGGTCTCCATTTTGACATCGAGCCGAGTGGTGTTCCCCAGGGATCAGTACTGGG
>NW_010218805.1:0-558 GCF_000695765.1 Mesitornis unicolor
CTGACTACTGTTGATGCTGCATTAGGGTGCATATGCCCATGCAAGTTCTGTTACTGACAGAACTGCTCCATGGGTTGCACTAATCTCATCCCTCAGCAACACCTTTATTTCAGGGCAGCTTCTCAGCATCTGAGTGGAGATGCCTTGTAAGAGTTTAAGGTACTTGATATGAGACTCTGTGTGTCCCTTTGTCTCTCATTAACAGCTGACTGTTGTCTGTAATCTACAATAAAGCATTCTGTCCAGAAAATAGCATTATGCTACTGAAGACTCTCTGAATCTTATGGAAACTTGCTCTTTGTCCTCACAAAGAGGACTTGGTACTCAACTTTGTTTCTGACATGCTTGTTCATGACTTAGCACTCTTTTTACTAGTATGGGAAAAGGGTAAACGAATCTGTCAACCTTAAAAAAATATCACTTTTCATCTAAAAACTAGGAGTAATGGGTTAGTAAAAAACCTGTTACTTCCTGTTCTTCTGTAACAAATACATTTAGACATAGGAGGCATTTTTTTAATAAATTGGAGAAAAACAGGTATTGCTTGTTAAAAGATAA
>NW_010218806.1:0-559 GCF_000695765.1 Mesitornis unicolor
TTTTTTTTTTGGTAATAGCTTCTCAAATGAAGCTTGAAGGGCTTGAGAGGACCCTCTGACAACCTGGCTTCGGAGCACAGGAAGGCTATGTTTTTTTTTGTCAGTTGCTTTCACAAAAGGCTCTGAGCACCTGCACATTTTGGTATTCAGATCATTTTCAGCTGCAGATAAATTACATGAGTCAAGGTTTAAGTCTCTTTGAAGCGGGGAGGTATATCATTGCTGGTATAAAAGAGCCACAGTAATTGTTATAGGAAGTCATTCATGCACATAAACAATTGAATCAGTAGCAGCTAACCCTTCAAAAACGTTTCAGCACATAGTGCTATGGAGATCTAAGGACCTTTACTAGTTATTACTGGCTTCTAAAGTTTCGTTTCTTGATAGGATGAAAACAGGGAGAACAAAAAAAATTAAGATGCTCAACGTACCCATCTACAACAAACAGCTGCGAAGGAAACTTCAAGAATTATTGGCCTTATAGTTTGTGAACATGTTTCCATGATGTCCGTGCACACAGGCAACTCATGGGGAGCTGTGTGGATGGCTCAGCCCTGAG
>NW_010218807.1:0-559 GCF_000695765.1 Mesitornis unicolor
CATTTATCAGTTGGTTTCTTTCTTAGCATCTTGACACGCTTAGCTTCTACTTTCAGACATCTTTACCTTCTTGAAGGCTTCAGCATAGCACTGAAATGAACAGACCAAAGAACTTGCTTGAACCTGCACTTCCAGGTGTAAATCCTCATCTCATCACTCTTAATGATAGAGCTAGCTTTTTTGAGAGCCAACTAAACCACACAGCTGGCTCTTAAACTAATAAACAGTAAAGCAGGAAAACTTCTGACTGGCCTGTTCCAGCAGAGAAACAACTAATTAACTTACTGAAATACAGCATTCCCAGTAGAGCTGAACAGCAGGCATGTTTTTAGTAGTTACCATGTGAGAAACCCTCTATACTCACATTGTCTGAGCACATTCACAAGAAAAGCTATTCAGTTTTTTTGAAAAGCACTCTGAAAACATGATTATAGCTTTTGTTTCTACAAAGATGAGAACTCCTTTACAGAGGTAGAACAACTAAAGACACCTATAAGTTATTTAAAAAGCAATACACAGCCTTACCATAGCTGTGAGATAGTGGGCTTGGGAAATTATC
>NW_010218808.1:0-560 GCF_000695765.1 Mesitornis unicolor
GAGAGGTGGGTGCTGGTCTTTTGTTTGCTGGTCATTAATTCACTTGGCACCACATGCTTGATACCTGGCTTTTCCAAAACGAGATCAATACAGTGACGATTAGATCACAGGTTACACTGACTGTGTTGTTTGCTTTTGAGTATGGATATTTTTAGATTGGGAGGCTGCACTGTTACTTTATTACATAACTAAACTGACTAATGAATTGAGCCAGTAGCTACTCCCTGATGTCAGGGCACCATTTCCTCATGTCCTAAGTAGCCCACAATATCTACCAAGTCATGTCTGAGTGATGAAAGAGTTACCAATAAGTAAACAAGTACAGGTGATTAAAGTAACTAACCAAAGCTTAATGAGGTAGAGCAACACAGTGAATCTAAGTCTGCTGCACAGGTCCACAACCAAACTGTCATTAAATCAAGAGGAACTTTGACCACCGCTTTGTGATGACATTGGCCAGATTTGCACCAGCAGTGGCTAAGCATGAAGGGTCCCTTACTGTACTGTCAGTGTCCAGCAAACTGAATCAATAAGACCCCCCAAAAATGGCATGAATCCTG
>NW_010218809.1:0-562 GCF_000695765.1 Mesitornis unicolor
GGTTGTTGTTTCCCAAGTATATGAAGTATATGAAGCATCAGAATTGCCTCTTTTCTCTACTCTATTTTATTGTTAGGAACCCACTGCAAAACACAAAGCTACACAGATAGGAAATTTTTAACGAAGGAAGGAATTACAGATTGCTTTTTCTGTTCCACAGTGGAACAGTAACAGGGGAATAGAGATTTTAAGCCATTTTCCTTCACAATAAGAAGCACTTTGCAAAAAATAAGGCCAGAATGATATCTTTTTAGTTGCTGTCTCATTTACTTCATTTAGCTGTTCTCAAGGCTGCAGTAAGTCTGCAAAGAGGAATACAAAAATATTTCACTACTTTAAATGCCAAAAAAAAGCATTACCTTGTATCCTATTGTTTTACGATAATAGAGAATTTCCTTTTCCAGAAGCTCAAATAACCGTGGTGGAAAAAACTGGAAATCCTGAATGTTTGGTTGTTTTGGAGGTCGTGGAGCCTTCAAAAATACACAGACACATTAACATTAGAAAAACTTGACTTCTGTGCAACTAAACTGCCACAATTCAGCAGCAGCACCGATGTATC
>NW_010218810.1:0-562 GCF_000695765.1 Mesitornis unicolor
TTCCAACTCCTAATATTCTGTGATTATTATAGTTATTAGTTTGGTTTATGTAAATCATTAAAATGTTTTTATCTCAACCCATGAGTGCCTCAACCATTCTCCTCCAGTTCTCTCCCCTGCCCCACCAAGGAGCAGGGGGAGTGAGTGAGTGGCTACGTGGCATTTAGCTGCCTGCTTGGTTAAACCATGACAGCAGCTTTCTAAAACAGACTCAACCAAATCATGAGGTATCAGCCACTGTACAGTGTGCTAGCACTGGATATGACATTACTGGTTTCTTACTTTGAGACATGCATTGCTCCTCTGATTCAGATACATTCACAATGCACTGACAACACAACAGAAGCATGGACAGAATATTGGCTTTAATACACAGAAAAAGCTTGTCTCGGTTCCAACAAAATCCTCTCACTGGGCAACTAATTTGCCCACAGGCTTTTCAGTCTTCATCCCTACCACGCAGTCCCCAGAAATCTCCATACAGACTGCAGGCCCTACTGCAGCAGGTCTGGACAGAGACTGGATCGAGAACGCAGCTTTTGATTCTTGGCCTACCTTCGGG
>NW_010218811.1:0-563 GCF_000695765.1 Mesitornis unicolor
TTCCAGGGATGGGGCACCCACCACCTCTCTGTGCAACCCGTGCCAGGGCTGTCCTTCCTCACATATCTGCAGTTTGTGGATTGACCACACTAAAGGCTGTGCTCATTTTTCACATAACACCTGCTCCTGCTTCCAGAAAGCTGTTGGTATCTTAAACCTTCTATGGTAAGACAATGAATAAATGTTCCAGCCAGGTTTTTTATGGTGGGTGCGTACCCTCCATGATTTCTTTAAGGATCTCATAGCATGCTGCAGAGAGTGGAGTTTAACACTAACACCAGAGAAATACTTAAATGCTCCTCCCTGCTGTATGAAGAGTTACTCAAATAAACCCACAACAAACAGAGGTAGTTATTGTAGGGCAGACATGGCCAGGATCCATTCTCTGGTCATGGTGCTAACAGGTACAGCCGCATCCCACTGTTTCTCTCCAAAATAAAGTGATTGCATCTAAAATGCAATTTGGGAACTATCCCTGGAGGAGGTCAGCTCTTGATCCCAGGAACCATTTGAGTCAGTACTAGCTGATAATATATAAATAAATACGTATAATATATTATATA
>NW_010218812.1:0-563 GCF_000695765.1 Mesitornis unicolor
CCACTTGGTCCATTCATCCCTCCAGATGACCCTCATTTTGAGAGGTCTTTCTTCCTTATATCTAACTGTAAGTTCTTTCATTGCAATCTGTGTCTATTCTCTCTCATCCTTCCACAGTGCACCTCTGAGAAGTGTGGCTCCATCTTCTCCATAGCTACCATTAGGTAGTTCTGAACAGCAATTAGATGTCTCTCAGCCGTATCTTCTCCAAACTGAACAACGGGTCCTTCAGCCTCTCCTCAGATGTCTGATCCCCAGTCCAAACTTTCCAGGTTTCCAAAAGAAAGAAATGTAAGATATGCTCTATGGGATCTTGAAGTCATGTAGCCCACACATTGGTACATGTCCACTAGGGCATAGACATCTTCCAAGTACCTTTGGAGTACCTTCAAAGCAAAACTTCTGGTTCAAATTCCTCCTAAGGAATCTAGTTTGCACACATAAAAACCCCTCTGCAAACTGAACCAGTACAAAGTCACAGGGGAACATCAGGTAATTACTTCAAAACTGGACTAATGCAGATGTAGACTTCACTGTGGATATCCTCTAGAAATGTCAGTGTT
>NW_010218813.1:0-563 GCF_000695765.1 Mesitornis unicolor
TTATCCTTGATATGCCTTGACATGGCACCAATTATACAGTATTACAGTTGTTAGCTTTAGAGTCTTGGATATGTTAATATTGCTTATCTCCTGGTCTTGTTCTTGATAGTAACCAAAATGGGAACATTAGCTGAAGAAACTGAGAAATCTTTTAGAATTTTGAAATCTAAGAATTATTTCAGAATAGACTAACATTTAAAAATTAGATAGTGGACATTAACAGTAATTGTGCAATCACAGTGTTCATGATATAAGTATTTTGATATGTCTGTTCATCAAATCAAGTAGCTGAAGGAATTTTAGTCTTACGATGAAAAATTGCCCTCCTATTCTGTGTCTTTTTTTTACGTATCAGGGTTAAAACTGTGTATTTTCAGAAGTTTCAAGATCAGTGTTTGCTCGGTAGAGGTAGTGTTGCAAAGATGGTAAATCAGTTGTGTAGTGTGCTTAGTTTAATCTGAACAAAGGTTGTTTCTTCTTTAAGTGCTTTTGCATATAGGATCCTAAGAGAAGTCTCTGAACTGAGTGTTGCGGTTTAAGGCTGGGCTGGCCACTAAATCCTG
>NW_010218814.1:0-563 GCF_000695765.1 Mesitornis unicolor
CGGGGCCGTGGGGTGAGCGGGCACCAGAGCCAGGGCTGAGCGCAGGAAACACGGGGGATGCTTTAGTTCATAAGTAAATTACAGCCACCGTCACGCCGCACACACTCTATTTATTTAGGGTTAATTAACTTAGATCAATTAATTTCGCTCCGCCATATGAGGGGGGCTTGAACCAGCCCATACAAATAAAACAAATAAAATCAAGGTATTCCCACTAAAGTACAAAGCATCTGGGGCTGCCCCAGCCTTCCCCTCTGCACGGTGAAAACTCAAATCAAATCAAACACAGACCCCCAGCCCCCCACTGCCGGGCCTTGCAGCCCCCAGACCCCGGGGTGTCCTGGGGGACATGGGGTGTCCCGGGGCCGCCCCCTCCTCGGGCTGGGGCTCCGGGACCCGTTTTGCCTTGGGGTTTGTTGGCTCTCTCCCCTTTTCCCGTTCCGGGGCAGTTCGCTGTGTCTGCGCGGTTGGTTGTGGGGTTGTTGGTTGTTGTGGTGATTTCGTTGTTTTCCCGGGGGCTCTGTGGTCCCCAGTGCGGGTCCTGCTCCGCGGCTTCGGGTTGC
>NW_010218815.1:0-559 GCF_000695765.1 Mesitornis unicolor
AGAGGAAATAGCCTATCTTACTGAAGAGAGAGGGAAAACAGCAGGATTCCCAGGCCAGACAATTTTACCTAGGTAAACAACATGGAGGGGAGAAACATGAAGAGGAGTATCTCCAAGGATTTCTTTCTTTCCAATCTTCCACAATTTTGCATAAGACTTAAGTCTACATTATTTCAGGAAAAACTTTTGATCTTTTGATGAGCATGGCAGTTTCACCCTTTCTCTGATTAGGAAAGGTGGAGTTTGCACACAGCTATTCTCATGGTTTGAGAAAATCAGCACACTGCTACCTTTCTGACAAAGTCAGCAAAAATCCCATTAGCAGGGGAGGTGCAAAAGATAGTACTGAAGAACTGGTTTATGATGTATTCTTTTCAATGGTGAACTTTGCTAAACCCATTGTGTGTAAGCAAATTTCAGATGGCTACTAAAGGAAAAACTCTGAGAGGTTGTTTTCCTGCTCTTCCTGAAGTGGAAAAGAGACTTAAATGCAGAACCCATGCTGCTGGTGCTGTGTGGCTTACTGGGGCCCAAAGAAGTCTATGTTAACCAACAAGGG
>NW_010218816.1:0-551 GCF_000695765.1 Mesitornis unicolor
GGAGTGTGTCCAGAGAAGGGCAAAAAAGCTGTTGAGGGGTCAAGAGCACAAGTCATATGTGGAGCGGCTGAGGGAACTGGAGTTTAGTCTGGAGCAGAGGAGACTGAGAGGAGACCTTATCATTCTCTACAGCTATTGGAAATGAGGTTGTAAAGAGGTGAATGTTGGTCTCTTTTCCCTAGTAGCAAGCGTTATGATGAGAGGAAATGGCTTTAATTAGTGCAGGGGAGGTTTAGACTAGATATTAGAAAACATTTAGTCACTTAAAGGGTTATCGGGCAATCTTCATATATAAAGTAGGTTTTAAATCTTAAATATTAGCTTTCTAGGAAAAAAAAATAATTCACATAATTAGTGTTTATGTTTTTCTTGTATTGTGTTTTGATGGTTTATAATATGACACCTTGTTCTTCTCTGAAACTATTTTCCTTGACAGGCAAGTTGCACTATTCTTGGGATCATCTGTAAAAGGTATGTATTCTGTAATGCTGTATTCAATGTATATATTTTCTTCTTGTTTCTTACAGAATCATAGAATGTATTGGGTTGGA
>NW_010218817.1:0-562 GCF_000695765.1 Mesitornis unicolor
GTCAGTGAGAACTTCACTGAACTGCCATGACCTTTCAAATATGATGGAAAGTGGGTTTGCAACTTTATCTGACAATTCTCTCAGGACCCATGGATGGGTCTCATCAGGTCTCATGGACCTGTGCACCTTCAGGCTCTTTAGCAGGTTCATGCCTGCTCTTCTCCTAGAGTGGGTGGATATTCCTTCTCCCAGTCCCTCCATTTGCCTTCAGTAACTTGGGCAGCATGGCTAAAGTCCTTGCCAGTGAAGACTGAAGCAAAAAAGCCATTGACTACCTCAGCCTTCTCCACATCCCACATAATCAGGTCTCCTGTTTCCTTCTGGAATGGGCCCGTATCTTCTCTGGTCTTCCTTTTATCACTGATGTTACTGTAGAAACTTTTCTTGCTACCCTTTATGTCCCTGGCCACATTTAAATCTATCTAGGCTTTAGCTTTCCAAATTTGATCCCTTGCAGCTCATTCAACTTCTTTGTATTCCTCCCAAGCTACTTATCCTTGCTTCCACTTCCTTTAGACTCTCCTTTTACATCCAAGTAAGTCCAGGAGCTTCTTGTTCATCC
>NW_010218818.1:0-560 GCF_000695765.1 Mesitornis unicolor
ACCTAAGCTTTCTCTTCTCTCTTTTATGATGCCTGGCCGTATGTGTGCATTCTTTGTGACTCTGGGAAAGACCAGTTAACTGGACAGAAGACTAATTAGGAAATCAGTTACTGTCTTTCTGCAAATTGACACAGTACATGAGTATGAAACGTGTTCCTATGCAGAGCACTGGCATAATTTTATGTCTCTCAAACATGCATGAACCAAGCGTTGCTCCCATGTCTGCATGTACACAGCCTTTTGTCAGGAAAGAATGGAAAAAAATAAAGGCAGGGGTTGGAGTGAGCAGGTAGACAGTTGAAAAAGCTATAGGTAATGGGAGAATGCATTATTAGATATATTTGCAGGAGTAGGTAGGGTCTTCTCTGTTGATAGAGTATTCTACCAGTTCTAGGTAGAGCAATGATTTAAAAGTTGCCTTACACATTTTGTTTAATATTTCTTCACTTTCTGGAAAATAGGAACTAATCATATTCAGCATTTAGACACTCTGGTGTAAGGTTTTTCTCCCTTAATGATTTAAATAGTGATTTAAAATTACATTTCCTTCTTCATAAATC
>NW_010218819.1:0-560 GCF_000695765.1 Mesitornis unicolor
CCCCAAACTGGTAAGTTGCTGTCCTCTTCCCCGCCTCCCCCTCAGCCATTGTCTGCGTTTCTCTGGTCACTCAGCATCTTGCCGTGTTTCATTTCAGAAATGGAATGAACGCACGCTAAAAAATCCAGACGTCAAAGTGGCGGACTTTGGGAGCGCAACGTACGATCACGAGTATCACAGCACTGTGGTGTCTACAAGACAGTACAGAGCTCCTGAAGTTATCCTAGGTCAGTAGAAGTCTGTTAGGCTGCTCTTTTGCCTAAGATTCTTTGTATGCTACTGAACAGCGGTACAGAAGCGTTGTGACTTGTCTTGAGCTGTTCCACTGTTTGCAGTCTGGTATCAACGTGACCTTCCTGCATATTTTCACAGCACTGGGATGGTCACAGCCGTGCGACGTCTGGAGCATAGGATGTATTCTCATGGAGTACTACCTTGGCCTCACACTATTTCCGGTAGGTAACTCTGAACCCCAGAACAACGCAGCATCTGTAATGCTGCCAAGCTTGGTGAAAATACACTGCAGCAAGCTGGGGACTAAGGGGAAGCGTCTGGGCAAG
>NW_010218820.1:0-559 GCF_000695765.1 Mesitornis unicolor
TGGCTTCACTTTCTGAACCACCAGGTAATGTCTCATCATGGATATAAGAGGCTGGTTCAACTGCTGGAGACTGAGAGTCTGAGCGTTTTGTTGGTGTAATTATGAGTAGGCCATATTTATCTTCAACTTCACCAGCTTCAGCAGCTTTGTCTACCACAGCCATCACATAATCTTCTTCAGCTTCTATTTTTTCAGTTTCCTCTTCATCTCTGATGTCTTCTGCTTTGTTTTCCTCCTCTTCTTCAGTCTCTTCAGTCTCTGCCTTTTCTATTGCTTCTTCCCTGTCTTCCTCAGCCCGTTCATCTGATGCCTCATAATCTGCCTTTTCAATATACTTTTCATCTTTAATGTTAGCGTCCGCTCCAGCCATTCTTTCTTCTGAGCTCTCCTTAATGTTTCTTGCTTCCTCCATATATGGTTTTGTGGTGTCCAGTGGTGTCTTTTCTTCTTCATCTTCACCTCGTTCTTCAGCTTCTTCTGTCTCTGCCTTTTCCTCATAATCTCCTGCTTCGGATGATTCTTCCAAGCCAGTTCCCTCATCTTCAAACTTTTCATTGTC
>NW_010218821.1:0-564 GCF_000695765.1 Mesitornis unicolor
TTTAAAAAGGGGGGTTTCAGCCATTTAAGTGGGTCTGTCAGCTTGTGTTACCTTCATGCATTTGGGAGGCTGAGCTTTAATTGACTGGCTGCAGTGCAGAGACGAAAGATAAAATCTGGTCTCAAGATGAACAGACAGCTTAAAGAGTTGCGATCCTCATTCATTAGGATGTGACAGAGGGATTCGGAGGGGGAAGAGACACAGCAACGCCTGCTCCTCTTTCACATGAAGTTCCCAAAACGCAAGAGAGAGGCAACAGTGTGCACCAGGCTTGGAGCCACATCCAAGAGCAATAACAAAATCTGCTCATCAGATTCTCTGCGACAACAGAGACCATCTTGGCGCCTACTTATTTCTACCACTTTGTGAATTATTTCATTTCATTTGTGAAGGGTAAAGTCAAAATCACAGGCAATTGGCCAGCTATGAGTCAGTCAGCGCTGGCTGCAGCAGGAGAAGCAGAAAGCCCTGCCAGCTGGGGGGTTTCACATCTCATCCCCCACAGCCAGGCTGGGACACAAGGAGGGGTTCAGCTCCTCTCCACAGCACCCCCAGGCAGATTTG
>NW_010218822.1:0-563 GCF_000695765.1 Mesitornis unicolor
GGTTTCCAGACTGAAGTGTACCATACTTCTGTCTTTAAAATCTGTTTCCTATTTCAAAGGATTAGAGCCTCAGTTTTATTTATCTCAGGAGATAAGACAAAACCAGCACTGTCCTGGCTTTTTCCTGTGCTTTTAAGAAAGCGAAACTCTCATCAGGCCTGTTAGGTCGCTCTAACCTCTTAATCAAGTTTCCTCATTTCAAATATGTGACTCTGTTGAACTGAAGAATATATAGAGATAAAGAAGCCTTTTGCACTGATTTTGTAATGATACCATTTAGAAACTTACTGCAAAGTGGTGTTGAGACCCACTGCACTATTTTTGACTTGAAGTTGCAAATGTGAGCATAGCAGTAAGGTTTGGGGTTTTTTTTGTGGGTTTTTTGTAAACAGATCTTTGTCCACACATCTAATACACACAGAAAACCATTTTACCTCCTGATTGGGGTAGATGTCTGTGGCACAGAAGTGACTGGCTTGCTTAGCAGCTTGTCATTGGTTGACAGTCAAAATTGTAGAACTTGGCACAATTTGCTCCTGGGATTAACTAGTAGCAAAATTGAG
>NW_010218823.1:0-564 GCF_000695765.1 Mesitornis unicolor
CCCCTCATTTCTTTCATCTGGTAAATGGCCAAGAGCAAGGCATAACATAAGGGACAGTTGCTTGCAGACGGGCACACCTCTCTCTACAGACTCCGTCATGGTGGAGCACTCTGCTAATTTGGACAAAGCCATCAGTGCTCCCTCATCATTCCCTAAAATACTGCTTGGTTTTCAATCGGAAGCTTCTGTGGAGCAAAACAGATGAATATTTTGAGGTATGGACAAGTAATCAAAACCACACAGGGAAACTCGGGCTTATAATCAATTCTCTTACTCTAAACTTACTCTTTCACACGCCACCACCTCCGCATCATTGCGGTTCTTGCACCTGAACGAGAACCTCCAATAGATAAAGGCAGTGCTTTTCTGTCGAGCCAGCAAACGTGACCAGCAAACTTTTGTCTTTGAGGTGCTTCCCTCCAGAACAGTTATTTCTGCCAGTTGTACAGTACACAGCATTGTTTTCAGAAGTGTTGAGGTGTGGGATGTGGGGCATTGCAGAAGTCAGTGGTGGCAAGAAGGCTAAAGTCACCGAGAAACTGAGAATAGAAAGGACAAACTGTA
>NW_010218824.1:0-560 GCF_000695765.1 Mesitornis unicolor
GTCCCCAAGCCTATAGCACTGCATGGGGTTACTGCGACCGAATTCTTCTGCCACAAGAGAACATTTCAAAATCATGTCTTAAAATAACCTGCCAGTGAACCCATTTTCACTATCTGCAGTTTGTCTGCTCTGCTGTGGATGGGAGGCCCTTTAGGGAACCAGTCCTGCCTGGTGCCGTGTGTATTTCAATGTATTCTCCATGGCCAGATCGGTTCTGAACCCCGTTTCTCCATTTGCCGGGTTTTATTCCTCAGCACCGTGTCTGATCACAGACAGTGGCTGAGGAACAACGCATCTCGTGACCATTAACATCTTTCTGCTCTCAGAAAATAAAGCCTAACAGCTTCACTTGGGTCCAGTGAAAATGAGTACCTTAATTGGGGTCCGCCCTTAAAGGGGGTGTCAGTGTTCAGGATCCATTCAGGCTAATTGAGAAGTTGTAATCACATTCCTGATGATAACTTAGTACAGAGCGCACTGACCCTGTTTTTACAGTTGTTTGTAGTAAGGTACAACTAAATGTTTTTCATAGTAGCAATGAGCTTTAACTTGGAAAGTTA
>NW_010218825.1:0-565 GCF_000695765.1 Mesitornis unicolor
GGATGGGGACACCATGGGGACTGGATTGGGGCTGGGTACAGGACCAGGCCAGGACCAGCACCAGGATGAGGACCAGGGCTGGGATTGGGATGGGGACGGGGGCTGGGACCAGGGCCAGGATCGGGATGGGGACTGGGGCTGGGAGCAGCACCAGGGCCATGACTGGGATCAGGCCCAGTACCGAGACCAGCACCAGAGCCAGGATCAGGATCAGGCCTGGAACCAGCACCAAGATGGGGACCAGGGCTGCAGCTGGGATGGGGACTGGGGCTGAGGCTGGCACCAGCGCTGGGACCAGAGCCAGGACCAGCACCAGGGCCAGGATCAGGACCAGAGCTGTGACTGGGATGGGAACTGGGTCTGGGATCAGCACCAGGATTGGGACCAGGATCAGGCCTGGGATCAGCACCACGGCCAGGATCAGGACCAGGATGGGGACCAGGACTGGGATGGAGATGCTGACTGGGACCAGAGCCAGGGCCAGCACCAGGATCGGGGCCGGAATGGGGACCGGGACCCCCACCCACGGATGTACCGGCCTCTCCCGGTGCTCCCGGCCTCAGGG
>NW_010218826.1:0-565 GCF_000695765.1 Mesitornis unicolor
CTGTGATTCTGTGATTCTGTGATAGTGAATTTGGTCAGCCAAAACCCTAGAAATTAGAGGTCACCTTGGAAAATATGACCCTAGACTTAAGGCTCCACAGTTTCTCAAAATATGAAAAAAGACTAGTAACTATATCTATAAAAAGTTTTGACATCTGTAGCCCAGTAAAATGTGTTTTTTGCCATCACTAGCAGAAGCCCCTAGCATTTGTTCTGGGACTTCAGAGGCCTGGGCCTGGTCCATTTTGCACTGGCTGCCCCAGCTTCCTGGAGATGAAAAATTTAAGCCTCCCTCTGGGGTCAGCCAGGGCTGTGTACAATGGCCCTGCTTCCCTGATGACTCAGAAAAAGAGGTGGATTGTCGTAACAAACCCAGATAGGACTCCAAGATGAGGACAAAGAAGGTGGTGATACTGAAGTCATGTTTTCATTTGCAAAAGACAGGAAGAAAACCTCAGTATGAACAGCGCTTGACTTCTGGAAAATACTTGTGGTAATCCTCCATCTTCTCCTGAGTGTGAAATGTGTGTTGATGTGCTAGAAAGCAGGGAAGCCCTCCAAAGAGA
>NW_010218827.1:0-565 GCF_000695765.1 Mesitornis unicolor
TTGTATTTCATTTCTCCCAGTGAGAACACAAAGCCATTTTTTAAAGCATGAATTTTAAAAGAAATATGAGTATAGTGATAACACACAAACAAACATGATTTTTCAAATGGCAAAGATAAAAACAGATACAAACTTCTAAAAGAAATGCTGCTATTTTTAACCACAGTTGGAACAGCGATCCAGCAATCAGAGCAACTTGCCTCTTCTGTCTGCAAGGTTTATGTGGGTCCCATAGGAGCTTCCATTTAAATAGAGGAGGGATTTCATCTCTAAACAACAAGGTTAGTGTCAGATGTTGCTGACACACAAGGGGTAAAGGTTATAATTTCATGAGGCATGAATGTTTTTTTAATTTCAACCAATTAAATTAAACTCTCAGTCTGGGGCCCATAGTGCATGGTCCCTGAAATGACCATTTACCATACATTTCAGATACTCAGGAGGTTTCCTTTTTCTGTGTTATTTCTTCAGCCCAATGACTACACGAAAGGAAATCACTGAAGTGTGATCTCTATAACAATATAAAACAAAATCAGAGTTGAAGGTTTCCTAGGGATATTTTTTT
>NW_010218828.1:0-565 GCF_000695765.1 Mesitornis unicolor
GTCCCTCGTTGGTCAGGAATTTAAGGCCGTGCCAGTCAAACTTTGCTTGGGATGAAGCACAGAGCTGAGTGAGGCTTCGTAGCATCCACAGAATTGAACAGATTTCAAATACAATCCCCCAGAGATCATTTAAAACCCTTCTGAGTTCCCACAGACACCACAAAGGCAGGGCAGTTATCAGTGCTGAACACGAAGTCCATCCCTAACATCATTTTTTGCAGTTTAAGGCACCTTTCGCTTCCCAAATATTATCTTCCACAACAGAATCCAGTATTTTGGCAGTGGTTCCTTCTTTAAAGCCAGGTGAATGCGTGAGGCAGCATCCCAGCGATGGCTGCAAAGCAGTGGAAGTGTAAACAAGCCTAAAAATCACTGAACTGGAATTTAGGAAAAGAAATCCTCCCACTCGGAGCAGCAATCCATTTCTGGATTGCACAGCACCACAAGATTTCGGGAGTGTTAAAAAGGCACACGCACAGGAAGCATCATCTCCAAGGAGAAAGCAGAAGGGGACAAGTTGCTCTGACAGCCATCTGCTCAGTTAAAAAGCAGCAGCAGCAGCAGC
>NW_010218829.1:0-565 GCF_000695765.1 Mesitornis unicolor
CTGTTTCATGGAATAATCATTCCTGCCAGATTAAGGTCAGTCTGAAAGATAATTTAATTGGTGCCATTATATCTATGGGGAAAAAAGTGCTCTAATAAAGTGCACACACTATAGCTGCCAGTGAGGATGTGCTATGCAACGTGAAAGGGATTGCCTTCCTAAAGTGTATGGGTAAATCATTTAGAGAGAAAGAAATAATATGGAAACAGCTTCAGATGCTTTGTTTCCAACAAAATTCCAGTGTGTTTGAGCAAGGGAGGAATTTTATTTCACTTGAAGTGGTACTATTCACAAGGGAGGAAGCACTGAATAAAAAATAAATAAGAAAAAGAGGAAAAAAATCCCCTCACTCTATGTACATCTTTTTTATCTCCTGTGGTATGATAAAGACTTTAATTAAAAATCTGCAGAAATCAAAACAAAGCCTCTTTTTTCCCAGGGCTGTGATGGCTGGGATGTAGCAAGCTGGGCGGGAACCTCCCTGGCCTCCCCCTGGGAAGCAATATGGGCAGGATTATTCTTTCCTCCTGCAGGAAGTTTCAGCCAACAACTTGTTTCATGAGCA
>NW_010218830.1:0-555 GCF_000695765.1 Mesitornis unicolor
TCAATCTCTTGCTTTTCACATCTGAATCAGCTAAACCCTAGTGGCTAGACTGTCCCTAGCTCCATGTCACTCACTGCACGTTGTGGGGGCCGTATGTTGGACTGGATGGTCCTAAGTTAACTGGCTGGCGAGCATGTTTCCTGTGGCCCCTTCACCACTGTGTTGGTCAGCAGAACTGACAAGGATAGGGAATATGCGTGGCTGCTTCTGAGCAGCCGTAGATTGTTCCTTCTTTGTGCAAGGGGGAGAAAGAGGGTAATTATAAGTCAATTATAGTTCCTTCTGGTTTTTCATTTCCCTATGCTGATTCAGTATCTCCACTCCATGTAAAATGAATGAAAAAGCTATGTAAAATGTCAATACAGCTTCCTAAAGCTGAAAATGAAACCCATCATTCTTAAACAAGATCCTTCCGGTTTCTTCTGTATCTATAACCACTTGACTCTTAGCCCATCAGCTTGTGGTGGGAGAAGCAGCATAATTTGTTAAAGAAGTTATCTTTTAATTAAGTTTAAGATTGTATATTTATTGGGGAGGGCTGTAAGAGGATTTGCA
>NW_010218831.1:0-564 GCF_000695765.1 Mesitornis unicolor
TTAACATCAGCCTAATAATTTAGTTAATCTATTGCTAAGAAAAATACCCAAAAGCATTCTCAAAAGAGACTATAACAAACACTGATCACTACATGAAAAAAGCAACCTTAACCAGGATTTCTCTGAAGGCTGTGAATGCTTTCCTCAATTGTCTCAGATGTTTCAACACATCCCATGATCAGTGCTGCCATTCTCTCGCTGAACCTTTACAGCATCTGACAGCAGACAAACACATGGCCACAGCGATATGCCTATCAACATCCAGGGACAAGGCAGGCAATGGCTGTGCTATGGTTTGGCACTCCTGATGTTGAAGGAAAAATAACCAACAGAAACAGTCTGTCTGTCTGATTCATACAGCTGTAGACCCAGTTCACCCATCACTGTGAGGTTAATTCATGTTTTTTCCTCCAAGTATATTTCTTATCCATATTTCTTCCCAAAGCTACTCCTGCAGGAGACGTACATCTGCACACCTGATCCACACAAGGGCACTCCCCTCATGCGAACAAGCCCAGCTTCAGTGAACAGAGACCACGTTTCTGTGCAGACCTCAGATCCAAC
>NW_010218832.1:0-564 GCF_000695765.1 Mesitornis unicolor
TCCACAATTTCCCTGGGCAACCTGTGCCAGTAAATCCTGCTGTGTCTTACCATGTCTACAGGGTGCAGGAAGGATGTGTAAGGAGAGAGAAGAAACCAAGAATAAAAGCTGTGGAATACCCTGGTAACTCAAAACCATGAGCTGCATTTGACTGGAACAGCAGAGACCGAGATGAGCAACACTTGTCAATGACTGATCCACCTCAGTTTGGGCAGCATTAACAAGAGAAAGAGACTATCTTTTAACACCCACCATCTCTTAAAATGCTGTTGATGCAGCAACACTGGGGTTCCCTGTGTTGCTGATGGTGGACTGATTCTTCCTAGAAAATTCAGGGTGCTGGGAGAAGAGCAAGCCAGGTGGTGTGCTCTAGTCTGTTTGGCTCTGACATAGGGGCTTTTTCTCCAAGACAGTCTAAACAGAAACTAAAGTCACAGTGCTGGAGAAACTGGTGGAGATTTTCCTGGAGCCAGAGCTCCCCCTCAGAAATGGTGTAGAAAACCTACAAGGAGCTGTTTTTCCCACTAAATCAATATTGCTCGCCTTTCTGTTTCATCTACAGCC
>NW_010218833.1:0-565 GCF_000695765.1 Mesitornis unicolor
GGTGGTGCTGCCCTGGAGTTTGGAGCTTGGAGCGGGGCATTTTGGGGGGGTTTTAAGGGGAAAAGGGGAGGTTTGGTGCCCGTTGCCACTTTGTGGAGTTATATTTGAGCCTAAAAATCTGCTTTGCTGCCCCCTTCCTGCATCACCTCCCCGAATTTGGCATCCCCCACCCAGCCCCTTCTTGGGATGCAGTGGTGGGATGCTCTGGGGGATGCTCCAATGAGGAGGGGGATGCTCTGATGAGGATGGGGATGATCCAATGAGGTGGGGGGGGGATTTTGGGGACCCCCAGCCCATCCGGAGGTGGCAGCTCTGGGACCACACAGGGAGAGGCGAAACCCCAGTCCCTTCCCAGCCCCACAGCCCTTGGCCTTGGCAGGAGCGAAGGGAAAGGCATCAGCAGAGCCCACCCAGGGCACTCCTGGGGGTTAGAGCTGCCCTAGATTGTAATTTGGGGGGCGCAGCTGCAATTCTGGGAGTGTAAATGCAATTTTGGGGGTGTAACTGCAATTTGGGGGATGCAATTGCAATGTGGGGATGCAATTTGGGGGATGCAATTGCAATC
>NW_010218834.1:0-566 GCF_000695765.1 Mesitornis unicolor
ATTCTTCTTCATTAATCAGACTATTAGGACCTTCCTGGAGCACAAGAAACAAAGGTAGTTCAAGATTTTGGAGACATGAGAGTTCCATTAAAGTTTAATATTAGAAATACAATTTATATATTATGCATATAACTGATGGAAGCACACTTCCTCTACAGATCTCAAATATTTTCACTAATATTCTGAGACTACAACTCCTCTGAAAACTCTACTTGTTAAAGGAAGTTATTCCCTCAAACTTCAATTTAAGGATAGCTGTATAAATTAAAAAAACCAGGAAACTAAGTAACAGTGACAATATGGTTTGATATGAGATTTAAGCTTTAATTATTAACATATGTTTTTTCTTAAAAATGTTTACAGTGTGTCAGTAAAGTACACATTGAGTCAACTATTAAAAACTTGAGTTTACTAAGTAAAACAATTTCAGAAAATTAGGTTTATTGCTTTTACTGTACTGTAAAACAAGCTGGTCCAGCAAATTTCAAAAAGCTGCTTCACAACAGGAGACACAGCTGGGTTCATAACCAGGTAGACTACGTCCAACTTCCGATCCATCTTTTTCT
>NW_010218835.1:0-566 GCF_000695765.1 Mesitornis unicolor
CCCTCATTCCCACCACCTCAGAAAAAGACATTTCAAAGCCATACTCCGAAGCAAGCAGGATTTCACTCCTCCTTTACGCTTGACACTGTTTACTCCAGGTACCAGGCATTTCGGAGTCAGAGCCGGCGTGTTGCAGCGCCAAGCAAGCATTTGCCATACAAACCTGGGATTTTCCAGCAAAGCCCGGGGCTGCCCAGCACAGAGCTCCCTGAGCCTGCTTTGAAATTCCTCCTCTAATTAATAAATAAGTGGCAAGTTTCACTGACATAATTTCAGAGCTATTGCTCTTAATTAAATAGCAAGCCATTGAAAGAGTTTCAAAACACTGAAGTCTTCCCTCCCAAATTCGTAGTCCTGCTCTTGTTCCCATTAAGGGTCGCTGGTGGAATGGTTTGAGAAATTTAGAAAAGGTGAAGGATCTCAGACCGCATTGAAATGTGCAAATGAGGCTGTGATGGGAGGGCTCATCCCAGCCCCTGATCTCCCAGCAGGATGGGGATGAGAAGGCAGCATCACACTGGGTCCCATGCATATATTTATGTATAAATATTATATATATAGTATAT
>NW_010218836.1:0-565 GCF_000695765.1 Mesitornis unicolor
ACCTCTGCTGGAAAGCAAAAGAGAGAAAATAGATTCTTTACTGAAATTTTGTTTCCTAGTATAAAGTAAACCAGAGTAATATTTAATATAACACCATAATATTTAGTATCAATATTTAGTACTATAAATAGATTCTTCCACAAGAGAAATACCTAAATGGGTTTGCTGATAAATATTTTGGTTACAGCCTGAGCTGAAAAGACGCTGAAGGTTGGACTGCTGCATTGCTTCATGTTGCTTTATACAACAGCCATCAACAACTGCATTAGTCACCTGCAGTCATTACAGCGCCTCTGACCCTGCATCTCCTGCTTCCAGAGCAGGGCAGGTAACAGGTTCTGTGTGACAAGAGATTGAACCCCTCTTCGCTGACACAAAGCAGATTTCGCTAGCAAGAAACTTGCATTTAGCCAGGTGGTGCAGCAAAACTAGAGATGCTTTCCTTCCAATTTTAAAGGTTTCTTTTCCCATAATCTCACAAGTTTAGAAAGACTCAGGTGTGAGTGTCCCCTGTATATGCTGAGTCCAAGATACTCCCTGCCATTGTTAGTGGGTGCTCAAAAAA
>NW_010218837.1:0-563 GCF_000695765.1 Mesitornis unicolor
CGCCAGGGTCATAAGACACTTCTGTTCCTCTTGTAGCCCTGCAGTATTGTCCTGGGTGTCCTTGGAGGGTCCCCAAGTGACCAGGGCACCTTCTCATTCAGTGCTGAAGCTGGTGACTGTTTTGTTTGACAAGTTTAATCTCCACCAGACTTGGGCGCCTCTGTCTCCTTGTGAATCTGGACTTAGATGTACCCCAGCCTTAGCCCAATCTAACTTAAAAGCTTTGCATAGCACTCTCATTGTCTGTCTGCTCCTCCTTTCCTCTGATCATCTCCGCTACCATGTCTTTTCTACCAGGATAGCCCCGGCTATATTTCCTCTAGTGCAACATGCCCAGATGGTCTCCAGCAGAAGGCCTCTGTCTCCCACAAAGCCCATACCTGGTGTGTGTGACCAAGGTGGGCAGGAGAGACAGAGTCATAGAAATGTTTCACTGGAAAAGACATTTTAGATCATCAAATCCAACCATAACTCAGAACTGGAGGGATAGAGGAGAACATGGCCTGTGCTCCAGATCCCTTGACCAGTCAAACCAAGGCCCTGAAGTCTCTCTTCATTGCCCT
>NW_010218838.1:0-566 GCF_000695765.1 Mesitornis unicolor
TGATCAGCACCTGCAGCTGGGCCAGCTGGGTGCCATAGCGGGCTTCTGTGTCGGCCAAGGTGCCCTCCAGCGCTGCTTTCTGCGTGCACAGGAGAGGATGCATTCAGGGGCTGGGAGGGATGGGAGCGCCCGTGCCCCCCGCCCCACGGGAGCCGTCCCCTGGTACCGTGCTGAGCTGGGACTGCAGGTCGATCTCCAGGCTCTGGATGGTGCGGCGCAGCTCGGTGATCTCCGACTTGCCGCTCTGGAGCTGCTCCGTGTTGATGGCCACCTCCCGGTTCAGCTCCTCCGTCTGCAACGAGGCCAAAGCGTGCGGCTGCAGCACCGGCGACAGGCACAGCCCGGGGTCTGCAGCCCGCGGCGCTGCCGGCAGCAGCTCACCTTGCTGAAGAACCACTGCTCGGCGTCGCGGCGGTTCTTGTCCGCCAGGCTCTCGTACTGCTCCCGCATCTCAGCCAGGATCTTGGTGAGGTCGATGCCAGGAGCCGCGTCCATCTCCACGCTGATCTCTCCACCCACCTGCCCGCGCAGGACGTTCATTTCCTGCCAGAAAAGAGAAACACATC
>NW_010218839.1:0-566 GCF_000695765.1 Mesitornis unicolor
CTTTTTGGGGCCCAAACCTGACCCAGGGATTTGAGGGGCGGCCGCTGGATCCAACTCCACTCCCCACCCCTGGCCCTTCTTTACCCCTCAGCAGCCCCTTTCACTGTGGGAAACGCTGCCATCAATAAATTAATCCAATCTGGGAAGATTTGGCAACATCCAGAGCGCCTCTTCTCGCACCGAGATCCCCATTTCGCACAGCGGGGCTCTCACCCCCAAAACACAGGGAGTAAATCTGATAAACCAGTGATTTAACCCAGATTTGGCTCTGGTGCAGGGAAGGGGACGTCTGAAGGGGTTGGGGACAACTGGGAGGGAATCGTGTGAGGTTTCCTGGCCAAGCACCCACGGGGCTGTTTCCTGCGGGCTGGGGATGATTTCAGCCGCAGGAGACAGGGTTGTGAAACGTGGGGTGCGCCAGGCCAGGGGTGTTTGTGTCATGGGGATCACGCCTGGCCGGGTTCATGATGCTAAAAAAAGAGACCTCGGTTCCACAAAATCGGGGATCTCGGCACCCAGGAGCTGTGAATTCGGGGATCTCACAGAATCACAGAATGGCTCGGTTG
>NW_010218840.1:0-567 GCF_000695765.1 Mesitornis unicolor
ATAGCTGTATATAATGCAATAGGTATAATAACTGTGTCTATGTGGAACTGCAGCAAAAGAAAAAGAGGGATTTAAAAAATGAAAATATATATCAGTTCATCAAAAGGCATAAAAAAAACAGAATAGGACATTTAGAGATCACTGAAATCTATAATCCCTCAGAAAATAATTTGACATTTCTTCATCAACCAATATAAAATGGTATGATGGTACAATTAAAATTTTAAGCAGAGTCCTTTGCCATTTAGAAATCATCCTTGTAGGTACACTTGTCATCAGAGACTGTAAACAAAGAGATGAGTATACAGTAAAGTTATAGCAGTCATTCACTACCTTATAGCACTGAAACACAGTGACCTAAGGCAGCAGGAGGAAATTGCACTGGGTATGCTATACTGGCACAAAAAATGAAGGGCTTGATTAATCCTTCAGAAATTCTTGGGAGCACTTCCACTAACTTCAGCGGGACAATTGCTGATGTCAACTATGGGGACAACTACAGAAAGAGGAGAATCAGATTCTGGGCTTGTCAACTTGTCACCGAGGCGAAGAGCTCCAGAGCGGAGG
>NW_010218841.1:0-566 GCF_000695765.1 Mesitornis unicolor
ACACGGGGGATATGCGAACACAAGGACAGGCGGATGCGGGGACAGGCGGACGTGGCAACAGGCGGACACAGGGACAGGCAGATACGGGGACAGGCAGACAGCCCTACAATCTCTTTGCAAAGCAGGTGACCCGCTCTATAACTAATTAACCTTGTTATGCCCTAACGAGGAATACACCGCTCCACAGTGACAATTGGACTCTCAGAGCAGCTCTGTCCCGCTGCCAGTTTGGCCCTTGGGGCAGCGATTTTAGGAGGGGACCCCATAACCTCGGGCAGTGCTTGGGGACAACACTGGTGCCCCAGAGCCAGGACAGAGGTCACTTGATCCCATCCCCAGTGCTGCTACCCAGCCCTGGCCTGAAATCCCTGGTGTAATGAATCCATCCCTGCTCTGGTGAGAAACTGTAGAGCCAAGATCACCTTGGCTGAGCAGCTGAGCAGCATCTGCAGCATCAAACACCCTGCTGAGCCAGGGGGGATGACAAATGAACCCCTTGAGGTTGGGAAGGGCTGCGCACTGGGGGTCTTCAACTCCTGTTTCACATCTTTATGACTGATCTGGAT
>NW_010218842.1:0-566 GCF_000695765.1 Mesitornis unicolor
GATTCTGTGATTCTGTGATTCAGTAAGGTTTTCCATGATCACAAGACTGGCTATCCAAAAATCTTGTCACTTATCAATTTCTGAGAAGAAACAACACTTATGTGAATAACCAATATGCTGCCATTTTTTAAATTGTTTTGAGGACAATGTAAAAGGAAGAGCAGACGAGAGATCCAGTAAAAAAACACCTCTGGTTTTCCACACAGCTTACTCGTGAATTTGGAAGCAGAAAAACATAATCTAATTATTTAAGTGACCGAGCAGAAATAAGAGATAGTGAAACACTTTTGGCATTGTCATAAATCCAAGAAATAGCAGTATACTTCAATATTTCAGTCTAATTAGCTTGAAAAAAAAGAATAACACAACTGAAGGCTCAATCTCTGCTCTTACGAAGTTACTACAGTACAGTCTAGATGCATGGGCCTCAAAAAGGTCATATGAAACTAAAAACCCCATACTTGTAACAGAGTATGGCAACTTGCAGTGTGAGGGACTGTTCAAGGCTCAGTCTTAAACCAGCACCACGTTTTGCCTCAAACATAGCATGAAGAGTACCCAAAAGA
>NW_010218843.1:0-567 GCF_000695765.1 Mesitornis unicolor
ACTCCTAATACTCTGTGATTCTGTGATTACAGTGGAGATAAATCAGATTGTGTCAGATCATCATACTGACTTCTTCAGTGGGTCAGTTTTCAGAAGGCTATTAAGCTGATATACCTGTAGCCAAAACAAAATAGCAAGTGTCAGTGTACCAACTGAGATACTTGGGTTAGAACAGGAATGTGTACTTCTGGTGTTGCTAAACTTTTAAGTCAGCTTAACAGGCTTCAGGTGACAATTTCTTTCTCAGGGAATTAAGGGGAGAATTTTCTCTCGTGCATGTGGAGAGAAGGGACAAGATGTAGGAGATGATGGAAAAATTGATGGATCTCCAACTTTTCAGTTGGTCAGCATGCATTTCCAAAACAGAAGGGTTATTAGCCTGTGTGTAAATAGCATTTGAGCTATAATTGATACTGTTGTGTAGGTAGACTTGCTGGTAACTTAGGATAGGTTTGCCACTGAGGCGAAGGGCTCCAGAGTGGAGGATCGTGCCGGGGGACCTTACCTGAAGTGTCAAAACCGCAGCTAAATTCACGAAGGCAAAAGCACAGGGAGAGAGGGTGCCCC
>NW_010218844.1:0-567 GCF_000695765.1 Mesitornis unicolor
ATACATGGAGCACATTCAGCAGAGGCTCATTCCCTTCGAACGCCTCATTTTAGTACTGGCCAGAATCCTGCAGAATGACCAAGATTTCATTATTCAAACAGCGCAGTGCAGGAGAGCAGGAGCTTTTATCCCAGTACTATTAATACATTTTCAGCTAACCAGGAAGACAATGTCTTTTGCAAGGAGCCAAGTTAGAGGTTTAAGTATGCTCAAATGTACCATCTGGAGTTTCAGTGATAGCCAGAAAAGGAAGCAGTTGTCACGCTGATTACAAATAAATAAGTTCCCTTGCAGCGTTCAAGACAAACGTGATGCTTTCTTCTCTCTACTTGCTCTTCTTCCTATATAGAAACGAGCTGGGATGGAACAGAGATTTGCCCTATCTCTGTTTGCTGTATCATGTCTCTTATTGCTAGGGCCTCTTTTTTCCATCACGGGTGGGTTTTGGGCAGAGCGTGGATGTGCCGCGTGGCTTGGCCGGAGCGGGAAGCTGGGCCAGGTGGCTGCTGATGGCACGTGGTGCCCGGTGAGCGCTGCCGACACGTGAGCCGCAGTTGTCTCGCTGCC
>NW_010218845.1:0-567 GCF_000695765.1 Mesitornis unicolor
GTGTCTGAATCACCCCGTAACCCCAACTTGAACAAAAATTTTTAAAACTCTGGTCATTACCAGATGGCTAGAGAAGAAGAAGAGTGGGGCAAATGAGCACACATAATTTCAACTAATACTTTCCCAGACACCAACTGTTTTAATTATGGGGACTTCCAGAGCTGGATGTGGTTTCTACATATTTAGCAATCTTCAAAGGATTTCTCTACCATAAACTTGTCCAGCCTCTCTTGAAACCATCTCAACTTCTATCATTCAGAAAAAGAAACAGGAAACAAAGGACAAATGCTCATGTGTCTGAGATTTGGACAAAGGTGATGTGGGTTTGACTTCAGATTCTTCCTTTGGTTTATCAATAGTTTTGGCACTGGGATTCAAATTCATCTCATCTATGTAAGGACTGCAGTGACCTTCTGCATAGTGGAAAGAAAAAATTACTGTCAAAACTGATTGAGACCCTGAAGAAGATCAATACAGGCCACAACCTGCCACACAACTCTTAGAGGAGCTCCCAGATGTTATCTCCCATCTCTTTATACTTTGACTACCCATCAGACAGACATCTAT
>NW_010218846.1:0-567 GCF_000695765.1 Mesitornis unicolor
GGGCTTTTTGTGCAAAGTCCATCTCTAATGCATCCCAGGCCCGGTCCCCATCAGTGCTGGCTCTGGAGGGGCTGAGGCCAGCTCATGGGGGAGCTCCCAGCCTCTGTGTCCATTCTGGCATGGAGGGAGTAGGTGAAGTTTCACACATGTTATGGCTCTGGTCTCTACACCGAGCCTGCTACTTTCCCTCCTTTAGCCTGAAAAGATGGAGATTTCCTGTGCACAGACAAGAAACCTCCAGCACGCTGCTGGGGTTGTTTATCTGCCTGTAGACATGCATTTCTCTGCTAAAGAGCAATGACCACAGGGAGATGATGCATGTGAGGAGGCCTAGGAGAGCATCGTGCCTCTGCTGATGCTCTTGGCATGGGCTGGGGTTCAGTTTTGCAGCAGTCAAACCTTCCTGTGTGCAGGCGAACGCTTATACCCTGGCTTGTACAGACAGAATTTATTCACCAAGGGCAGACAAATAGGAAATAAATGCCCCCCATAGCTCCTGGGGGTCTGTCCAGGTCAAGCTTTCCTGTATGTGAGCAGCATCCAACCCCTAGGAACATGCAGGGAACT
>NW_010218847.1:0-567 GCF_000695765.1 Mesitornis unicolor
TTGTATTTTTCTGGTTTACTCAGGTCATTACTAATTATTTCTTTATTAGATGTATTCCTTAAAATTTAGCTATATTGATGTGAATATCTTGATTTGTTTTTTATTTTATGGTAGCTTATTAACAGGATTAGTGAATTTATTTTAAGATTTGTCAACAGTTAATTTGTTTGTGACAGTTCATGTGAAACACCGTATGTTTAGACTTAGGTGATGGATCTTTTTGTTTTGAAGGGCTTTTGTTATAATTTTTCTTTAAAGGATAGAACAGCTCTCAGTAGCTACTGGCAAAACTCATTGTGCAGGTGTGTGAGTGGAAGTTTGTGAGGACAGATCCTTTTGAAGTTACTCCATAGGGCTGTTTTCTCTTTGAGAGCATTTCTATCATATTAGAAACATTTTGTCTAAACTTATTTGGCTGCTGGCAGCAAGAGCATGGGCTGGTGAATGTTCTGCTTCAATCTCTCGTGAAGTCCAGTTGTGAAATGCAGAGGATCATAAAACAGTGCAGTTGGAACTGAAGGCTTCTGAGTGGGAAAGCACATGGGTAAAATATTGCAGAAGGTGATG
>NW_010218848.1:0-567 GCF_000695765.1 Mesitornis unicolor
CAGCTCAGCTCAGGAGAGATGAGCCCTCTGGCTTCAATTAAACACCTAATGGGTTAAAATGAGTTAAGAAGTTATTCTGCACATGGTGACTGGAGAGTCCAAGCCCTGGAAGGGTTCGAGGTTGTTCCATGGGATGCTGGAATGACCTCAAGACCCCGCTCTGTCCCTTGCATCCCAATGATGCTCATGGGTACCCATCTCCAGGTGCTGCAATGCTGGTGAGGAGCAGGGACAGCAAATCTCAGCAGGAGGATGGGAATCTCCAGGACTTCCACCCATCGCTCTGCAGCACTGCCAGGTTCTTCAAGCAGCAAAGCAGCAGCAGCCAACGTTTGGTTTGCTCAGCACCTCCACGGGTCCTTTAGGGGCTTGAGTTTGCAGCTCCTCTGCCCCCACAAAGCCTCCTGCCATCCTCCTGGCCTGTCTTTGCCCAAATGCTTGGCTCGCTTTCACCATGCACTTGGCCCTGCCTCCCTCCTCACTTCAGGAGATGTGGGGATCAAATCCCCCTTTGCCCACACCAGCAGATCACAGAGCCACAGAATCATTCAGGTTGGAAGAGACCTC
>NW_010218849.1:0-568 GCF_000695765.1 Mesitornis unicolor
AAAACATTTCTACTTCAAAGGTTCAAGAGAGAACAGCTTCTGACTTAAGAGGTTTAATGACAAAACAATATACAAAACAGTAAAAGCAGTAAGAAAACTGAAATTACTGAACAAATACACTTTTCCCTGAGTTCTTATGATATTTATTTAGATACATCAAACATTGCTCAACAGCAATAACCAAGATCTTCCAGAATTAGTTATGCATGTAGAGCCTGAGCACTGTTTTAAAAATTGTTTACTTACACAGTTTCAGGAAAAAACCACCACAAAAGAGACAACAGCTGTTGTCTCTTTTGTGGTGGTTTTTTCCTGAAACTGTGTAAGTAAACAATTTTTAAAACAGTGCTCAGGCTCTACATGCATAACTAATTCTGGAAGATCTTGGTTATTGCTGTTGAGCAATGTTTGATGTATCTAAATAAATATCATAAGAACTCAGGGAAAAGTGTATTTGTTCAGTAATTTCAGTTTTCTTACTGCTTTTACTGTTTTGTATATTGTTTTGTCATTAAACCTCTTAAGTCAGAAGCTGTTCTCTCTTGAACCTTTGAAGTAGAAATGTTTT
>NW_010218850.1:0-565 GCF_000695765.1 Mesitornis unicolor
AAAAAACCCCAACAAAATACCCCAACAAATTAATATAATTCTGTTCTAGGAACACACACTTTCCACCAAATTAGATTTATCAAAATAGATTATCAAAGCTTTACAATTAACTTCCTAGCAAATAAGAATTAGCATATATTGGATGAGTACTGTGCGTTAATCAAATAATATTTAGTGAGGCACCCACCTATGCATGTCCAGGAATTACAAAGTTAATGAAAGACGACAGTACATGAAACTGTAACTAATTAATCAAGATGCAAAAAATTCCGTAGATGTTTGACTGAATATGTTAGAGTTCACTCATTATCATATTTACATGGTAAGTTTATTCCAGCACTTAAGTTTGGCAAACTGAGCTATTTAAAGTTAACTTTCTGTCTTCTTTACACATATTGTAAACTCTGTATTCTGTACAGAATTGTCCACTCGTATTTCTTTGCGGTTTTCAACTTCTGTATTTTAAATAATCAAGTTTAAATACCTAAAGGGTTTTGACTTAAAAGGAGAGAATAAGAAAGTAAACAATGAAACTCCATAGTAGTGTACCACCACCACTGCAACT
>NW_010218851.1:0-561 GCF_000695765.1 Mesitornis unicolor
CTATAGAATATATCCAGTAAAAACATCTCCCCTACCTAAAGAGGAAGAAACGTTAGCCCAGTTCACACAGTGCTGCAATAGGATTTACCAGTTACTTAAGGGAGCTGGTACTGCTCCTGCAGGAGTCTATGTTCTGAGACGAGAGAAGAAACAGCATGAGGAAGATGAGGGACATCTTTGGAGGCATCAGAGAGCAAAATGAACAGATACTTGGTGAGGCAAATGATTCCCAGGACTGACTGCCCCTCATCAGGAGTGCTGCCATTGCACTCTGTGAGAACAGAATTGGCTCTCGATGCTTTGCACCACTGAAAAGGAGACGTAATCTCCTCTAGCACAAAATGTAGCATTCAAACTCAAGTGTCAGCCAGCACAGCCAAATGGAGAAGGATTAAATGCAGAGTCAGGAACCTCTCCATGTTACCCATCTTTATGAAGTGGCTGAAGATCTACGAGTGAAAAGCAGAGATTCCGGGTATGGTCTATGTGGGATAAGAGAAATCATGACTACATGGCTGCTTTTACAGAGGGATGAGACCGCATCTGGAATATTGTGTCCAG
>NW_010218852.1:0-563 GCF_000695765.1 Mesitornis unicolor
TGTATTTAAATATGCAAATTCAGGAAGGCACATTTCCTGCAAATTTGCAGTTCAGTAATTAAGAGACGGTTGTTTCAGAAGAGAGTTACTGATACCACCTCTGGACCTGACCCTATGAAGTGATGAGAGGTTCCTTGGAGCTGGAGTGGAGGGAGGCACATTCAAGCAGAATGCAGCAGCTTGGATTAGGAGATCTTCTCTACTTGCTCTGTGTTAGTTTTGCTCCAGCTCTTCATCTTGTTCTTTGGTGCTGATGTACTAACCTAGAGCAGTTGCTCACAGAACGGCTCTGAGCTTTTGCAGTCTACGTTTGCATATAACTTTTCACTGCTGAAAGGGTAAATGATTAATGTGGGTAGGAAGTGCTTTTACGAAACATTAAACCTTGCCTAATGATGGCCCAGTTGTTTCTTCTGATGTACAAATGGGTTTATCCAGAGAGATCGATACATTCTTAAGTTTTCCTAGAACCTAACTTAGGTATGAAGATTGTCACCCATGCACTAATTAATCTGTCAAAACATCTGACAAGGGGTGGGTACACATGGGAGACAATTAGTCAT
>NW_010218853.1:0-566 GCF_000695765.1 Mesitornis unicolor
GTTTGAACTGATAACCCTTTCCTTCTAGGCTAAGCAGCAGTTAAACCTGCGCATGCAGGTGGCTGATGTAAACAAAACCAAATACACTGCACAGCTACAGAATTTTAATGGGGAGCAGCACAAACACTACTACGTTGTCATTCCTGAGATTTGTAAGGTAAAATAATTAACAGAAAGTGTGTCTGATCTTCTTTTGAGAGATAAGTAATCTTAAAATTAAAAATTATTTTTGGGATTTTAGTGGATAATTTTATCAAGAAATGAGCATGATCTTGATACAACCTGCATGTTCTCATGAGACTTGTGCTCAGACTTGTGATGAAAACACTCTGTTGCATTTGCTATGAAATATCACCGAAGAGGTATGGTAAAACAACAGTGTGAGACATCCCATCCATGTGGGAGCAAGTATTTAAAGCGATCATTCTCATCAGGTTTGATCACTGGTTCTATCGATATAAAAAGTTAAAGGTCAAATTAAATGAGTGATTTGCACCTAAAAAGGAGATTTCTCAAGGTGCTACCTGTAGCTATCAAGATTGATTATTTTCTTTTTTATTTTTTTT
>NW_010218854.1:0-563 GCF_000695765.1 Mesitornis unicolor
CAACTCCTAATATTCTGTGATTCTGTGTGAGACTTGCTTAAAGCTACTTGATAGAGAAAGACTGAGGAAATTCTCATGTCCCACTTGAAAGCTGCCCTATACTTTGGTTTTCCACTAGGCATTCCTTAATTGTTCAAACTGATGGATTATTTTTTAGTCTGGGTTTGTCATTTGAAGTTTTTAAGACAGTGTCATTCTTTGCTTCTGTCAAGAAAGATAGGAATCTTGGTCTTCTTCTTAGCCAATTTAACTTCCTGTTTTCTGTTAACTAAAATCAGCAGCAATTTTATGAAGAGAAGACTAGGCTGTCTCAGGCTATTGGATGTTAACAATTATATTCTTAGTCTTATTTGAACATCTTACATCTCTAAGACCTGATAGAAAAGCTTAATAGAGTTTTCTTATGAAATTTCTTGACATGTCTATCTCAAGCATAATAAGAAGTATATTGATTGAAACTTTTTAGGGCTGATAGGCTGATAGGGTTGGCATTGGTCAGGAAGAGTGAGGCAGTCCTGACTGCACTTGCTTCACCCAGTAGTACTCTGGGTACCCAGTCCCCT
>NW_010218855.1:0-567 GCF_000695765.1 Mesitornis unicolor
TTCCACGGCCAGACATGCCTCTCTGGGTCTGAATCCTGCACTCTGACCTCACTCTTCTCCTGCTGCTGTTCACCCACATCAACACCCTTATCCTGAAGAGATGGAGCCATTGTGCTAGCAGATCAGCCGGCCTAAGACATCTCCCTCTCCACTGACCTCTGATGCTCTCCTTGCCCTGTGCTCCCTGCTATCCCTTATTCAGGCTCAGTCAGCAATGCTTTTCTGGTCCTGCTCCAGAGCTTCCTATCACTTGAGGTGGTGCCTGCAGCCATGTGCAGTTCCCCAGTCATAAGCTGGCTTCTTAATGTGCCCCTTGTAGAGGCACCTTGGTGTTGGGAGAGTCTGTGGGATGCAAGTTATAAAAGATTTGTTCTAAAGTGGGCAGCTGATGTGTCTCCTCTGTCTTTGAGTGAACTTTCTGAACAGAGCAGGAAGAGCTGCTTTATTTTTGGCTGGCAGGGCCACACGTCCTAGGGGGAGCTGCAATGCTCTTTGCCCTTTGATCTGACAGTTTCCCTCTCTGCTGGCACTGCATGGGCAGATGTGGCCTGGAAAGATGCCAGGCTG
>NW_010218856.1:0-565 GCF_000695765.1 Mesitornis unicolor
GTTGTCTCATCAACTTTAGGGGAACTTGGACAGCACTGGGCATCTCTTAGGGGCATAAATTGCAATCCAGGTGTGGTTAGCAATCTAGCTCTCAAGGTGTGGACAATAATGGGAGCTGAGACATCCACACACAGACATAGCACCACTGGGTGCTCTCCTGCCTCCCACATCCATCTGGATCCACCACTTTGGGCTTCTCTGGGCTAGAAATAACATTATTCTTTGTACAGTACCTGACACAAGAAGGGCTGAAGACTATGACTAACAGGCTGGAACATTATTAAGAATCTCAGAGAGATCTCAGCTCCTGAAGTGCTGCAAATCTGCAGTATCACTGGATGTGAAACACAGTGTGATTAATCCCAAATATCCCTGCTTTTGCACAGCAGAAGAGAGGGAAACATGCAATATTTGGAAAACTGTGCGCTTTGCCCCTTCCTCCCCTGCTTCTGCATGCAAAGAATACGCAGAAAGCAAACGCTGTGATGTGAAGTCATTCTGGTTTGTTTCCCCAAATCCCACCCTGAGTGCAATGTTGAGGGAGACAGACAAGCCTGTGGCTGGC
>NW_010218857.1:0-568 GCF_000695765.1 Mesitornis unicolor
GTGACCGTCACTTACTGGCAGCTTCCCAGAATCGTATTGTGGATGGAGCGGTCTTTGCAGTGCTGAAGGCTGTCTTTGTTCTGGGTGTGTACCTACGTTAGCCTGAACCTGTGAGAATGTTGTTTAAGGGAGTGGGAGAAAGGCACTGTATTGCATGTGTTGGGTGTACGGAGGAGATCTGTGTTGGTGGATATGTGGCTTGTCCAAAGCTCTTTGGTTGAGTTGTAAACATGCTTCATATCTCTTAGCTGCAGCAAGATCACTGATCACAGTTTACAAAAGCTTGAGATGTTTTGTGTGTCAGGCTTTGGGTTGAGCGTTGTTGATTAAGTGACGCTTGTGCTTTCCTCGTAGGAGATGCAGAACTGAAAGGCTCTGGCTTTTCCCACCCTGGAGGTGTCGATGACCTCATGGATGATGAGCTGGGCACCAGGAAGGCTGGTGGTCGGGTAGTAACTGTAGAAACAGCCAGCTTGGATATTTATGCCAAGTATGTACTAAGGAGTATATGTCAACAGGTGAGTCTGTCCCATCTCCCAGTAAGTTTGCAGATGACACTGAGTTGTGA
>NW_010218858.1:0-569 GCF_000695765.1 Mesitornis unicolor
AACTCTGCAGTAGAGTCTCTTTTCATCACATTGGGACAATCTGTTGTACTTCAGGGAAAGACATCCAGGTTTTCAGGAGGAAGGTTTTCAAGTAACGTCTGACCTCTACCCTAAGTATTTTAACTAGTCCTTCAAGCCTGTACATGAAAACAAATGAGCAAATAGGAGTAATAGTAAGCAGATCTTGTTTTATTTTCTTATTTAATTCAATAAACTTTTTTTCATATTTGGCCAACAAAAAACTTTTTCCATCCAGTGGGGAACCTAAACAAAAGCCAACTAGAAGAGATACTCAATGATCATTTTCAGTGTGGATTGAAACAAAATGCATTATAAATAGCAACAGTTTTTGAGGCTTGTATAGGGTTTAGATGACAAGGCTTTGGTAGCAGGAGGGCTCCAGGGATGATCTCTTTGAGAAGAGACCAGGGGATGCCCCTGTGATAGACAGAGACAATTTCAGTTGGCTCCAAAACAGCACCACCACTAGACCCACCATTAGAGAGAGGGGTGAGAAAAAAATGTGAGGGAAACAACCCTGTAGACACCAAGATCAGTGAAGAAGGAGG
>NW_010218859.1:0-569 GCF_000695765.1 Mesitornis unicolor
AAAGAAACAAAATTAGTTCTTTGTTCTGTAAATATTTTATCTAGAAATTATTATTTTCTTCTTAGATCTTTGGGCTTTAAAGAGGTAAGCGAATAAGGATCAATTTTCTGTCGATTCAAAAGGTATTTTCTGTAAAACACAATCAGAATCACTGTAGCTGGCAATTAATTATCTGACCTACCAGTGCACTTCAATTTTCATCAACAATTTCTGCGGAGAACAGTCATGCATGACAAACCTATTCACACAGCCAAACTAAGTAAGGATAAGCACATGAAATATTCTTAAGAAGTATAGAGTCAGATTTTAATAACATCCTTAAAATGGGAATTAATATGAAGTGTAAGAAGCCCTAAAATCAGGAAAGACTGCACATCTTCTATAAATTATAATTACAATTCATCAAAGTGGTTTGGTTTTGTTTTGGTTTTGCTTCTTTTTCCCCTGATGCTCCAGCACCCTCTGCTGCTGACAGACTGAACAACACTGTGAATTCAAAAGATGGGTCTCGTCTCAATTTGCACCGTAAAGACAAGTGCTTCCAATAAAGAAATAGTAAATAAAATAGA
>NW_010218860.1:0-570 GCF_000695765.1 Mesitornis unicolor
GATTACGACCCAATTTTCCCTGGTTTCCACTACAGTCCACGGAGAGAGACAGGCATCTCCCAGAGCAACCCACTCCACCTACAGTGTTAACTGCCTTGAGGAAATGATCTCTCCTTGCTGACTGCTAAGAGAGAGCTTAGAATAATTATTTACTTTGTTTTGTGCTTCAGTCAAGTGCATAAAGTAAGGTGGAATTACGTGGTTTTAAAAGTGATGGGTTCTTTGAAATGGAGCATAATAAATAATGACAAAACCACCCAGAAGGAGGAGATAAAGAATGCAGCCTGAGACCCAGAAGCAGTAGGATGATGTGGAGTAATTCTCAGATAGGAAGTTGTTCCTGTTTTCCTTATGCTCTCCTACTGTGACAGGAGCAGACACTGCTGGAGAGACTAAAAGCTGCGTTCTCTCTACCATTCATTTAGAAATACCAAAACAGGAGATTTGCTCTGCACAGCCACTCTCTCTGCAGCAGCAGTATTTATGAACAGACCAATTACCTTCAGTGCTCATGGGAAATGTTAACTCTGGCAAGTCTCTTACAAACCCTACCCACCAAACTGCTCCTAA
>NW_010218861.1:0-569 GCF_000695765.1 Mesitornis unicolor
CCCTGCCAGAAACCAAGATTAACCAAGCAGCCACCAGGACATGGTCTACATTCTCGAGGTAAAGCGTGATAGCAGATAACTCTACAGCCCTCAACATTCCCACCAACCCAGGGCTTTCAAAGAGAAGGACGCAGACTAGAAAAGCTGCTTTGGGTTAGACACCACCAATGCATGGCCAAAGGGGGAGAATCCCCAACATGGGAAGATCTTCACCATTTTGCAAAACAGAGGTGAAGAGGTATTTTATTCAGGATGTGCCGTGCTGCAGCAGATAACGTGCTATGCTGTACAGCACATGAATTGCATTGCTCTCCTCTTCCAGCACAGTATTAAACCTCCAGGTCCCAGCACTTACACTGTCGTTGTTCCTCAGAATCAGCGGCACTTCGTAGACCTTGCAGGGGACGTAGTTCTGAAACACCACCTCTGATGGGAAAGGCTGAAACAAGCTCTGTTCCACGTCAACTGCTGACAACTGGAGATGCAAGACAGAGCATGAGAGGTTTAGCTGCTGGGAAAGAGATTCACGAATGAGAATCCTACACTGATCTCCAACGAAGCTCAGTCTC
>NW_010218862.1:0-570 GCF_000695765.1 Mesitornis unicolor
CGCTGGAGTGCTCTACAACAAAAATCATCATCTCCTGAGTCATCCAATACCTGTTCTTCCAGTAGCACATACAAAGATAGCAACTGCAGTGCCTGGTGATTAAGGTCATAAAAATAGAGTTAAGAAAACTTGTGTGTTCTTTTGACCCATCTCAGATAACAGGACAGTCGTACTATGACCTTTCCTTGGCTTGAAATGGGTTTCTCTTCCCTCTGCTGTGGAAGATAAAGTCACGGAGATTATAATTCAGATGCTGGACAAGCACTGATGGAGCATGGACTTTGAGGTACAGCAGACATGGTAAAAGGTGGAGAAGGGAAGGATATGCTGAGATGATAGGCCTGGGGAAAGGGACCACAGCAAAAGGGACTGTGGGGTCTCCTCTGCAAAGGAGCTGAGTTCCAGGAAGAGCATGATGGCTAAGACGGCAGCAGAAACATTCGTTAGAATGACTGTTTTAGCTTTTTGGAAAATTAACCTGATAATTATGCCACTTATTTATTATAATAACCTTGCAGTTTATGTATGCTATACAAGGGAATTCATGACTCTAAATTATTTTAGAAATAC
>NW_010218863.1:0-570 GCF_000695765.1 Mesitornis unicolor
TTACTAAAGTCCAGGTAGACAATATCCACAGACTTTCCCTCATCCACTAGGTGGGTCATCTGGTCATAAAAGGAGATCAGATCAGAGATAATTTTGCAGTTGTACGAAGATTTAATTCACTATAAACAGCACTGGAAATACAAATTGTTCTCCTGTGAGCTCTCTAAATTCCCTGACCAATCAAACACTACACAATTAAATGGCATGCAATTTATTTTTACATTAATTTAGTTAATCAAGACCTATTGAGAATAACAAAGAAAAATATTATAAGCAAAGTCTCCACTTTCTCATTGAGCAGGAAACAAGGATTATCCCATTAGCTTCAGTGAAGTTACACCAGATGAGATATGGCATCAGAATGAAGCCCAAAGCTTATACTAGAATACTAATAGAAAATGTACTATGAAATTTTTAATTTATATTATAATTTATTTAGAAATTATGCAGTGCTTGTTTTCTTAAGTAATTGTTTAAGCAGACATGGACCCCTTGGTCCTGTTCTGCCCCCACATACAAATGCACAGATTTAGCATTTGAATGTCATCCTGGGGTGTATTAGAAGGGGTG
>NW_010218864.1:0-570 GCF_000695765.1 Mesitornis unicolor
TCTTCCACCTAGTACTATTAATATTGCTTTATGGTCAGAGGTTGACCACCACTACAGCTGGAAATAAATGCTCAAGTAGGGCGTTAAAAATTTCTTAGCAGAGCTTTGAATGCTGCCAGAAGTTTGGACGATGCAGCTCAGCACATCTGTAACCTGAAAGAGAACGTACAGCCCCAAAACCCATCCTGCACCTTCACAATTGACATCCTCCCAGACATAGGTAACACCAACCTCTCTGTAGACCAAGAACTGAGACAATATTGTGGTGCAAAACTAGCACGGCTGCTAGCCTGACCTACTGCTGGAGAAAACAGTCCTCTGTCAAGACACGCAAGACTTACCAGAACCTAGCTAAGTATTCAAGATTGAGTTAGCAAGGTCAAATATAGCAAGATGCTATGACCTGAATACAACAGGAGGGTGTCAGTGACAAAGAGAAGGAGACATGGTGTTGTTAGGTGCGCAAACATTTGAAGATCATGTGAATACCCGCAATCACCTTGAACAGACTTCCTGCAAACAACCACTGAGTCGCTTTAGCTCATTTCCATAGCACTGGATTTTCACTTG
>NW_010218865.1:0-559 GCF_000695765.1 Mesitornis unicolor
ATGATTTATACTGTTAGCTCTTTCATCTTTAGTAAGGAAGTTCTGTAATGCATGTGCAACACTGACTTTTTTCTGGATACCAGGCTTGTGAAAAGCATACCAGTATATGCATACCTGTAGGTGGGGTATGTACTGTTTCTTATTGCCTGAACACTTAATTGTCCATGTTTTAGAAGATATTTCAATACCTAATGTCAGCTAATTGTCCTTTGCTAAGGTAAGTGAGGAGTCCCAAGCTTTCAGTGTGAAGATTTTAGATCTTGATGAATTGTAATTATTTGTATTTATTTAGAATTATACTTCAAAGATTTTCTGTAAATTCCATACCATAAATACATATTGTGCTTAGAATAAGCTAATACACAATGACTAGGGTTTAACATGCTTGTTTCTCATTAATTTAGACAGTTCCTTCTGTAAAGGAAGTGAACTTCTTTCCTTCTATAAAAGAAAAGAACTTCTGCAGTGTCAGTTTCACAAATTCTTGCTTCTGCAACACTTTTTAAATTATATAGAAAGCCCATTGCTGTAATGGAGCAAAGTCTAGCTGGAGGCCAGT
>NW_010218866.1:0-569 GCF_000695765.1 Mesitornis unicolor
CTCTGATATGTGTGCATGGGATGGAGGGGGAGATTATAATGTGCAGCATCCACATTCTATACCAGTGAGGACTATTGAGGTTAAAAGCACAAACCAACATTTTCAAATTGTAGCAGCTACAATTATGTATCTAAAAACAAAAAGGTGTGCTTTCTAAATAATCAAGAAACTTTCCCTTAGGCATATCAATCTGGACTTTAGCGTAATTTAAATCTACAGACATTCACAAAAACAAGTGTAAGAAAGCTGTTTAAATGAACACACATTCCTGTAACACAGCATTCACACGTGCTCGTAAAGCAAAATATCACTTACCCTTGCTTTCAAGTAGATATTTTGCCCTATAATTCTCGTACTGTCAAACATGTCATTACCAGGTCCCATGGCCATGCACATCGTTGCCTGTTAAGAAATTTGTTTAAATGCTAGTGAACAATTAATGTGGAGAACGTTCGGCACTGCAAAGTGGATGAGCTCACAAGTGACTGTCATGCTGTGGGAACTAATTGCTTCTTGCTAGCCGGCTCAGATTTGGCCACCAGGTTACAACGCTAACCTTTGCAGCAAGA
>NW_010218867.1:0-569 GCF_000695765.1 Mesitornis unicolor
AGACATTTAGATTCCTGCCTGAACTGCAAGTTAGAATTTTTCTGACAGAACTAAGACAAACAGGGTGGGATTAATTTCAGTTAACTTTTGAAATATATAGTGCAGGTCTCTACTCCCTGGCTAGTCACTTAGGTTACCTTCAGAGTCAGCAAACAGTAATGGTCACCCCTGGGGTGCAATTTGTCTTATCCTAATGTCAACATCTAAAATTAATCATACTCTAGAATTGCCTATATGTCTTTGTGGTCTGTAACGATAACATAGCACAATTAATTTAAAAGATTTCAGATGGATGAAATTCATTGAAATTAAATAATCTGCAGGAGCTCTCCTTTTCCAAGGGTATTCCCACCCTGGGAAGAATTGCTAGACATGATACCTTCTTTTTCCACAAGATTTAGTAGTGTTTAGCAAGCTTGTGTATATATGTTCAATATGCAGACACGTTTAGGTTTTATACAGAGCACTAAATTATTTGTAGTTTGCTCTTGAGAGTAGAGCACATTTTTGCTTGATTGGGACAGAAGACAAGAGGAGTCACTGGGTCAGGATTAACTTGGGAGAACAGC
>NW_010218868.1:0-570 GCF_000695765.1 Mesitornis unicolor
CATCACGTTCCCAAACCGTCCCAGTTACCTGGCCCATCACCGCACACGCGGTGTTGCCCGCTCTGTGCCACAGGAGCCGTCCTCCCCTGCGGTTACGTTTACTGACGGTGGAAGGGATGAGTCAGGCCCAGCCATGAAAAATGTCACGGTCTGATGACGGTTTTGAATTTTTCTCCAGGTTATAGCCTCAAAGTTATTCCTGTATACACTGGAGAGAACCGATTGGTAAAGGTTACACACGTAGGTGCTTCATCAACCTCTCCAGCAGTATTTCATTCCCGTGTCTCTCATTTCATTATTCCACTGCTTTTCTTGAACTTCAGGCTTCCTGGCACTGCACCGGGTGTGCTCTGTTCCCTTTGGGGCAGGACTGCGCTCCAGGGACAAGTGGGGTTTCACCAGCCCTGTGCATCGTTAGCGTGTGGGACGTTCGTCTCCACCAGTTCTAATTTAATGACCTGTTGGGAGCCCGGTGCTGGGTGCTCACAGGGCTCTGCAGGGGTCTTCCACGGTGTCACCGTGACCGGCGCTGGCCGTCACTGCCGGCTGTAGAGCCAGAGCAGACGGGGG
>NW_010218869.1:0-570 GCF_000695765.1 Mesitornis unicolor
CTGGAGTAAATGGACTGCCCCAATAACCCAGTGAGTCTGTATAGGGAGCCCAAATCGCCCAATACTTCTTTTCATGCTAGATATATGTGAGTTTTGATGTGTTTCTTTCACTGCCTTTTCTTCCTTTTTCTTTAGAAATAGAGTCTTACAAAAACAAAATGAAATATAAAACTTGCCTTTTCTGCTAATCCAAGCATCTCAACAGAAACAGTATTGTGCTCTGCCTTAATGTACTTCCTTTTTTGCCTGTATGACTTGTTTTAGCTTAGAATTCAGTTCGTCTAGGTGTATAGTTAAAATTAGTAGTAGAGTAGTAGTAGTGGTTTTTCAGTAAATTCATGCACCTTTTTCTGTAAATTATCATAAAAGAAAATGATTACTACAAATTCTGTTCTCAAAAACATAGATGAGTAGACACAGATATATAGACAAATAGTTACAAAAGATGTTGTTTCTTCTGTCTCAAAAAATGTTATATATAAATTTAATACAATTTTATGTTGAACCTTGGAACCTTGTCCAGCAGAAACTGAAATCAGAGAAATACATATATTACTGTATATGTAATGA
>NW_010218870.1:0-567 GCF_000695765.1 Mesitornis unicolor
AACTGCCACTTGGAAACTGGCAGCAATTTCTTGTTTCCCAAGCACTAGTTCATTTGGCCAGAATTCCTTCAGTACATTTTTCTGCAAGGCTTTTAAGCTCCCACCACCCTAAAAGAGTGCAACAGCTTCTCCACACACTGCACTGAAAACATGAAGCATTTTAAACCTGCCCAGAAACCACAGGGTCCAAAGATGATCAGACAGAATCCAAGGAAAAAGCTGGGGAACTGCAGCCTTGCTCCATGTGCTTAACTAGTAACAAACCACTCTGGGAACTCTTCCCCAACAGAGCCACTCCAGAGTTTACATGAAGGTATCCAGCTAGCTATTATTCGCTTCCTACATGACCTCAAATCACAAGGTACTAAGAGCCTGAATGGCAGAGATAACAGAAAAAACTGAGTATGTAAGAACTTGACAAAAAGGTTAACACAGTTCTCCTGGGTATTGGCTAAGTGTCTGGAGAATTTTCTGGACTCACCTGTTCCAAGAGTTCAGCCTTCTCCCTGTCAAGCTGAGCAACACGCTCTTCAAAGTGGGATCTTGACTTCAATTGCTCCTCCCACA
>NW_010218871.1:0-569 GCF_000695765.1 Mesitornis unicolor
AACTTACGTCTATTCTCCTAAAGTGAGGGCTGTCTCTCAAGTAAATGCTGACTTGGTTCATCTGTCGTTCTCTGCTTGAATCTGACAGCCCAGAAGTGTGATACTGAAATGTTATCTTTTGAGAATACACTTTTTAAGCGTTATGTGGGGTTTGGGGGATGATTGTTGCTTGGGTCTTGAGGAAGGAATTGGCACTTATTCTCTATGTGTTTTTAAAGCAGGAAAAATAGTAAAGGTAGAATTATTTCCTTTTTCTAATTTTTCAAAAATTACAATTAAAGCAGTGCCAGGTAAACTCACAGAGACAGCCTGTTTAAAACTTTACTAAGTTGAATCACTAGGGACTTGAATCAGACAAAAATCTCAATTAAAAAAAAAACCAGTGTTTAATTTTAGGTATGAATTTATATCCCATTAGAAAAACACCAAAGCCAAGAAGGACAAAAGTAAGGGGTTTAAATTCTTTCCTGAATGAGGCCCTGTATTATATTCCTTAAAATTTCCACTCCTATCAGACTCACTATTGGATAAAATTCACCTCCATGAAAGCTGTTCTGCACAGACTAACA
>NW_010218872.1:0-570 GCF_000695765.1 Mesitornis unicolor
GCATCCCTGGAGATGCTGCAGCCAAAATCCCATTCCCCAGGAGCTGGGAGTGCTGGCAGTGGGGCTTCCATCAGGTTGATCTTCCTTCTTCAGAAGGTTGCTGTGGCAGATCCACCCTGCTCTGGAGGGCAGGAGCTGAGCCCTGGGGTAGCAAGATGCTGACTCCCACCTCCTCTCACTCTTCAGGGTGGCCACAGTGTCTTCTAGGTCCTCTTTTTGCAAAACTGGGTGGAAGGATGAGAGAAAGGTGGAAAGCTGAGTGATTTATTCTTAATTTCCGAGCTTTGCCTGGAAAATGGAAAAGCTGGAATGCATTGCCAGAAGTGTCGCCGAAGTCCCACTGGAGAGTACCTGTGTGGTGACTGCAGGTCAGGAAATCATTGTAGGTGCAAGTCCAGTCACTCTTTGGAGCAGAGAGCCCATCTGAGCCTGTGTCCCCCTCCTAAATCATGACATCTTTGCAAACCAACCTCCTCACAGCTGCCTCCCTCCCATCTTCAACCTGGCTTTTCCGTGCACCGAGCTGTTGGCAAAAGTGCTGCTGTGACTCGGATTCGAACCGAGGTTGCT
>NW_010218873.1:0-567 GCF_000695765.1 Mesitornis unicolor
GCCAGCCCAGCATCCCATATCCAGGGAAATCCACACCTGAGCCAGAATAAACCACGCACCAAGCTAACAGAGGATGGTGCCTCCAAAAACACCCTCACACAGCTCAGAGAGCAACCAGAAAAGGGGGGGAAAAATGAAAACCAAGAGTTATGTGTTAGAAAACACCGAGCTCCGGTCAATTCTTCCCCAGGATAAGACATTTAACTTTTAACAATGGATATAAACTCAAAAGGAAGGTGTATTCTGCACCTACAAACGGCGCTGCTGCTGAATCTCAACGTTGATATCCCCCAAACCCCACAACCGCAGCTCGAACGGGCTGAAGAAGTTGAATTACTGCCAGGCAGCGTCCCAGGCAGTTCAGTTCTTCCGACTGCCTTAACCTTTGATGCAAAATAATCAGCGTTTAATTGCTGGGACACATTTCGCCTGCGGACATGAATGGCTTTGCAATACCCCCGTGAAGGAGATTGACACCTCACTGTCGTCTTAGCAAGGGGAAAAGGAGCTACTGATTAATTCTTCTCATCTAAGGAAAAAAGTATTATCTTACTGCTGGTCTATGCT
>NW_010218874.1:0-570 GCF_000695765.1 Mesitornis unicolor
GTGTCTGAGGCTGCTCCTTTCCACCGCATCCTGCTTCTTCCGCCTGAAGAGCAGAAAGGGTGCATCTCATTTTGCACCATGTAAGACAATGTGGGACTGAACAGAAAAGCAAGTGGGAGAAAGGTATTACTTGGTCCACACTTCAACACACAGATCCCACCCAGCAAAGTCCCATGCTCATGGGCTCACAACCCATCTCCTAAGGGGCTCGAGACAAGCAGAGATGTCCTCCAAAATAACAACAAAGATCTGTTCATATAATCAGGTGTTTGTTATAATGGGCTAATGCAGAGGGGTGGTGGTAAGAATGCAGTGTAGCATGCCGGGCTGATCAGCATACAAAGTCCCTGTCCCTCCAAGGTTATCATCAGGGACACACAAAACAAAGCATGCAGCTGTCCTAACATTAAATTGCAGGGCCGTGGCTTCAGCAAGTATTGGGTAGCAGCTAACACGGGACACTCGTACACATGAGGGCCAGGATCCTATGCAGGGACCAAAAAAAAAAAAAACCATACCTGTAGATAAGCTTGGAGATTACCAACACGGCTTCACCAAGGGCAAATCATG
>NW_010218875.1:0-567 GCF_000695765.1 Mesitornis unicolor
TTTGTAACTCGCCATGGCAAAACCCTCTGTTCCGTATGAAAACACATACTCAGTGAAAGCAAATCCACCTTTGCCATCTTTCTTAAGTCACCTTCTCTGACAAGGTCCTCAAACCAAACATACTCTGTGACTCCTAGCAGATGCACAATTATGTTCAAAATGCACACGGATGCATGGCAACAGCTTTGTGCCCTTTTAGACATGTGGAAAGAGCTATGAAGCTACAGCTAAATGCTACATAATTAAAAGCATACTGAAACAGAAGGAAATGCTCTCAGGGGCTACCTGCTCTGAAACAGCACCAGTCACTGCAAAGCAGGGACTCTGAAGGAACACTTATGAAATAGGTAGAATTTCTCTTTGGCCACATGGCCTCATAGAGGATGTTTTATGCTGTGTATTACAAGCATTAAACTCATGGTTGCCTAAACACTACTGAATGATCTTTTCCTAAAGAAAGGATATCTTTTGTCACCGAATGTTTTGAGTGTGTATGGTATGGCTTGATGCTGAATGCAGTCACTGTACATAGAAAGAAAAGTGACAGCTGAAGTCTATAAAAATCTT
>NW_010218876.1:0-569 GCF_000695765.1 Mesitornis unicolor
CCACAGGCAAAACTCCTTTAAGGGACATCTCGTGGGATCAGATAGAGAAGCTCCAAATGTTTCAACTAAGCAGTAGTTAGGATGACAAATATTTAAGACATTCAGACATGTACTCAGACTTTTCACTTGTGATTTCTTAATAAAGTCTATAAAGTATATAGCTATGTCTAGAATCAAATGCCTTGTACCACACGCACTGCAACTTATTACCTGCCTTTTACAGCAGACAACTTAATCTATGTCTGTAACAGTGATACAGAAGATTAGGTTTAATATTTATTACCTCTCCTAACCCACATCTAAAGCAACCACAGCTGCTGGTGCTTACTGCACAAGGAACAATTTGTGTTGGATTTCTAACCCAGCTAAAGTGGGAGCTGTCTAAATTTGCACTAAAAGCTTTCTCTTGTGAATTTTCAATACAAGTTTTCTAGTTCTGGAAACTAATTTTCAAAATGGTGGCCTAACCTGTGCAGGTGCCATTCTTATTGTGAGACAAATTGAAAATATACTCCAAAGTATTGAGCTCTTCATTGCTTTTGACTTATTGCATTGCTTAAGTACAAAGC
>NW_010218877.1:0-570 GCF_000695765.1 Mesitornis unicolor
CAGCCACTAAGACTGTTCTCTCCAGCACACTTGGTTATCTCTACCTGCAAGATAGGCAACAATGGAAAGCGATATAATTACCCTTTTTTATTCTGACTGAAAAACATATGCCAGCAGTACTACAGTGATTTCTTTTCATCCTTCCTCATGATGTAAGGTGAGAGATCACGACATTAATGTTTTAAGGCCTATAGTCTAATGTGAACATATAAAGCAAGGTGCCCTTCTGCTACAAAGAGCAAGAGAAATGTGTCTTTTTTGAGCAGAAAAACACAACCCAGATACAGAAATAAGTTCAGTCTTCCCAGAGGAGAAAAAAATGGGAGAAAAAAGCAATTCAAAGGCTATTTATGGAAAAGCTTTACAATGATGGAAAAGTTTTACAAAGCAGAACCTATTCAACAGAGTCACCAACTTTATCAGACTTGTTGAAGTACTTATTTTTTCTGTCACATTCAGATTATCTCTTCTCAGACATGCAGCTTTTTGTGCCTTAATCCCATAACTGGGCATCTTCTTTGCTTTCCTTACCATAATGATCTACTAATAAAAATTCACTTCTCATTGGCC
>NW_010218878.1:0-548 GCF_000695765.1 Mesitornis unicolor
ATATATATATATAAGGAAATTTAAAGCTTAAGTTTCAGAAGCAGTAAGTAAACAAGAAAAAAAAAATTCTAAAATAATAGGCAACCTAACTTGGATTCCTAATTTTGCCTCTGACATTGTATATGTCCTCAGGTAATGTTTTTGCTTTGCTTCCTAATTTATAAATTAGGAATAACGCTCACTTACTATTACATATATGATATGAAGATATCAACAGGGACTTTTTGAGGTTTTTCAGGTGTGTCAGTGATTGTCAAGACTTTTAAAAAGCTTACTTAGTTTTGGAATGCCATGCTTTTCCCATGTATAACGAATTCCCCAACTTATTTCAGTCATTGAATCCTCAGAAAAAGGAGCTTCTAGGGACAAACTCAGTGATCAAGCCATTTGAAGAAAAGCCTGCAAAGAGGATCCTGATAACTTGCAAATCCCTCAGTTTGAATCTCCAGGCATGTGTTACTGAAAATGAAAATGATCCTTCAACCAATGTAAGCGTCACTTATTTCCCTGCAATCTTTCTTTCTCCCTTTCTCCCTTTCTCCCTTTCT
>NW_010218879.1:0-566 GCF_000695765.1 Mesitornis unicolor
ACATTTCTCCCTTTTGATGCTCCATTCTCTTTTCCAAATTGGCAGCTCTTTTTGGGAAAACTCATTCCTTCCCCTAACTGTTGGCTAAGAGGCCATTTCTAAGACTGATGCAATATCATTCAAGATGAAAGTGCTTTTCTTACAAACACAAGTTGCTGTCAAACTCCTATCCTTTCCCCTAAAACCCAAATACATCTGTATGCCACAATGTTCCCTGTAAAATGGCCCTAATGATTCATTTTTCCTTCCCAGTCCTTTTTATGGCTATAACATAAAGGTTATTTTAACACCAACTTTGTGACTGCCAATATCATTACCTCACAGTTATGTAGATTTTCCACAGAAACCTCGAATGTCGTATTCTTGGGGGGAGCTCTGGCTTAGCAAGGTGAGTAAGACTGTGTTAAAAATGAAACTATGTTAATTGCTTAGCCTACCTTATTACCTTAGGCTTCAAGCTTCTCTGAGTCATTTGCTGTTTCCTTTCTCCCTGGCGAAGTAATGAATCTGTACTTTCCTTTGTTTTTCACTTAATTTTGAAGCAGTAATGAAACCTTCTCTTGGTT
>NW_010218880.1:0-568 GCF_000695765.1 Mesitornis unicolor
CGTTTTTCAGTGGACGTATCTTGACTTGATGTGTAAATGAAGTTCGTAGAACCATATAACTTATTTGTGTATTTCAGGCTCTTAAAAATAGGTCATTAACCTTTTCATTTCCATTGCTGATTTCTGCTGCTGCTTCTTTCCTAAACAGATACCAATGTGAGCATGAGAGAAGTCAGCAAGCGTTGATTGCAGAAGACTTATTACTCAGTGGCGCTCCACAGAAAAGTGTTACTTCTCCTGTAACACCATTTCAAAGTTATAATGGTAAATGAGCTTTTCTTCATCTAGCACAGGTAGTCAACTGCCAGTTGTCTTGGAAGGTGGAGGAGTATTTTGAACTTTATACTTTTACTGAGTTGCCTAGTCCCTATTATATAGTTTCCTAGGAGAATGTCTAATTCATAGCACTGCAGATTCCGAGTTTAAAAATTATTAATGCAGACTGGACACTTATTGCAAGTATTACATCTTATCAGCACTACACTGATGGATATGGAATGGTAGTAGGAACATCCAGCAACAGACTACAGCAATTTTTTTGAATGTCTGTTCCTACTGTCAGCTCTTC
>NW_010218881.1:0-569 GCF_000695765.1 Mesitornis unicolor
AGTTTGAGCAGCCCACCACATGCCCAGCTGCCTGGAGGGCAGCTATTGTCAGAGCAGCACTGGCAAGCGTGCCTACGTGACAGAAGATACTACTGCCTGTACAAAGAGGGGGGAAAACAGCACATGCTCATGCTCCAGTTATTCCAGTGCAATGCCCAGTACATTCCTTTAACTTGGCTCCAGTCTCACATCCAGGCAAGACTCAGGACCTTCCCTGAGGCAGCACACAGTCCATCCACCCACTGCACCGTGACAAACACCTCTAACAGAGGCACGGCAGCAAAGAGACGGAGAGGTGGTGTCTAGCTTCACAGTACTGCTAGACAACAGGAGGGGCAGGCAGAGGAGGGACACAGGGGGAGTTCCCAGCCTTAACATATAACATACTTACAGTCACAGGCTCCTCTGCCTCTCCGACCAGCTTCGGGTTACGAGGTGCTACCACTTTGCTCTGGAACCCATCAGCTGTTTTGGAGGACCCCATGGACTGGTGGAGCTTGCCAGCAGCCATGACTCAGCTCACCTGGAAGAAGTGACAACAGGAGGTTCAACCTGAACATAAGGAAAAG
>NW_010218882.1:0-570 GCF_000695765.1 Mesitornis unicolor
AACATTCTGTGATTCTGTGATTCTGTGTTCCAGTCCAAAGTAGGTATGAAATGGGTGTGATGAACCCTTCTTTTTCTGTCTGTCTGTGTTGTGTGCTGAGGCGGCCTAGATGACCATCTGGATTTTTTAGACAGCTAACGTTCAGTGAGATGAATCTTAGTGTTCAACTCCTGTGCAGCCTGATTATGTGTTGCTGGCAGCAGAAGTAACTCCCATTACTAGATGAGGGCTAGAAATTTTGCACCAAAGGGTTACTTCAAGGATCTCTTTTGTTCTGAGCTGGAATTGGAGGTTCACTCCATCTCCTGGACATGTCTCTGGCCCTTATTTGCTTTCAGGCATTCAGGGACTGTTCAGAGCAGTGGAAAGAAGCAGAAACAGCTGCTTTCACTTCTCTTGTTGGTGTATGGGTCCTGCAGAGAAACAGGAACCAAAGTAAGGTTAAGCAGGGTTTAAAGGAACAAGATAATGTTTGCTAGAGGAAGGGAAAAACACATAAGCTGGCCAGGTCTTTAACTTTAGAGCAGTGTACATAAACTGTTGCCATGTCCCCAGGAAAACAAGAGATTT
>NW_010218883.1:0-571 GCF_000695765.1 Mesitornis unicolor
AAAAAAAACCTGCAGTTTTTCAGTAGTGCTTTATGTTTAATATTGTCAAGCAGTGCTCAGAAATGTGAAAGAATGACATGCTCACAATTGCCTGTGCACTACAATTAGTTCTTTTTTTATCTGAGCCCATCCTGTGCACTGAAGAAGACTGAGGTCATGTTGGCAAAAAGTAAAAATTATGTCATTAAATGTTGTAATGTGATATGTACATATAAAGTTCCCGATTAAAGTTACATGGTCTAACATGAAACATGTGCTAGCTTCTAGAGTTAGGAAAAATGCTAACAAAATATAGCGAATCGTAACTTTTCACTTCTCCCATTTTTTCCAAAAAGTCTCTGGTTACAGTAGCATTAGCTTTATTTTATAACTTAAGGGTAAAAATAAGTATCTGATTGATGTAACCAGACATCTTAATATGCAGATACTTAGCATTGGAGTAATCTTAAACCTTCAGGTGCCATCTGCTGAAATGTTCAATCACCATGTGTAGTTTTTTTCTGATGTCCTCATGGAAGTTTTGTGTTTGAGATCTTAGTTTTCCTAACAGTCCCATGAAATGAGTAACTCT
>NW_010218884.1:0-571 GCF_000695765.1 Mesitornis unicolor
CTTCTCCAATTGCTATATTTGTGCTCTATAGTTATTTTCACTACTGCGGTACAGTTTTATTGCTCATGATTGAGAAAACAAAAAAAATAAAGAAGAGTTTTTTACAAATACCAGTCAGTAAAACTGTAGAATTAAGCATTCCACGTTTCAGAGTGGAAAATTGAGACAGTAATACTGTAATGATTTTTTCTAAGGAAGTTGTCATGGAAGTTCACCAAAATTGCTCCACACAAATAACAAACTCAAACAAACCTTTTAATCTGGAGCTGAAACCAAGGAGTCAAAACCCACAAGACAACAGAGTTAACCATAATAATGCTCCACTGACACTTAACAAATTATATGTTCAATGCACTGGTTGGTAATATTATTGCTACATGGCAACACAGAAGAGTAACAAATCCAAAATGAGTCCACACTAATTCATAAAGACTACATCTCGCTCAAGGGTACCCAGAATTGCTAACCAGAAGAAGGTGAAGGCTCTCAAGGATATCATTGGATATTAAGGACCTCATTGATGTTTATAAATTTGTAAAAGGTGAGTGCCAGGAAGAAGGAGCCAGGCTCT
>NW_010218885.1:0-572 GCF_000695765.1 Mesitornis unicolor
TCTGGGCTGCAAGTGCACACTGCCGGCTCATGTTGAGTTTTTCAATGACTGACACTCCCAAGGGCAAGAGTTTTGTCCTACTTGTCACATGATTCATCCCACAGGTAGGTGAAACACTCATGCTTCACAGTCCAGGAGTGGTGAGGGACCTCACAGGTCACCTCTTTATTGCTCAGCATCTTCACCTTAGCCCATCTTTTGAAAGCCTTCTTAAGCAATGCCCCCTGATAGAGTAGGATGTGCTCATTGTCAAAGGTATGCCTCTCTGACCAAATTCATTGCACCCTGAAGGTCCTGCTTTCTGCTGTGCACTGTAAAAGGTTGTGCAGACAACTTGCCCAGAGGGATAAACCTTCACAGCCACTGCTTCCCTCTTCAGGTACACATCACATGGCAGAGACTCCCAGGGATGACCAAAAGCAAGAGCAATGAGATCCAGCGTACTTTGCCATTCAAAGAATACCTTTAGTTCTTGGACAACTGGAGTCATGTGGTCAAGTTCTTTGCAAAACAGTCATATGGAGAACAGAAAAAAAAAAGGAAAGAGAAAACTTAGTTAAATAAGACCCTTC
>NW_010218886.1:0-571 GCF_000695765.1 Mesitornis unicolor
AGGATTTAGCGGCCAGCCCAGCTCTAAACCAAGACAGTCGCTTGTCTAAAAATTCACATTACCAATCCACATTTGCCATTCAAGAAGTTCAGGAACATAGCAAGTATTGTAGAGACACAACAGAAACAGCAGTAAACCTACTTGGCCCTCTGCGTGCTTCCAAGGTCTGTATATGGCATTAACTGGAAAAACTTCCATGCCCAGCCCTCTCTGGATGCCAAACACTACAATATGAAGGCCCTTGCTGTCACGAATCTGAAACCCTGGGTGGTCCAATTCATAGGTTACTACTTTGAAGTCCAGGCTAGGATTCTGCAAACAGAAAAACAAGAGAGTAGTCAGGCTTGAACATCACAATCTTCAGTACTGTCTTGTAAGAACCCCTCTTTATCAGTATTTTATTCAGCTTAACAGCCAGTCAACTTTTACTTGAAAGCAACTAGTTTGTTTCAAAACGAACAGGATTTAGATAGTTGTGAGAACTTGAGGCAAGTTCATGTTTGAGACTACTCTGCGACTGCACTTCCATCAGCACTATGGGCAGTAGCTGTCTATCCTTACAAACATTTTA